>NC_142931.1:95585188-95597688 GCF_046866305.1 Octopus bimaculoides | reverse complement strand
ATGTCCGGATGGTGTTTTTTACATGCCACCAGCACGGGAATCAGTCTAGGGGTACTAGCATCGGCCACATTTAGTTGGTGCTTTTTATGTGCCACTGGCATGGGAGCCAGTCGAGGGGAACTGGCCACAGCTACGATATCGATTTTACTTGACTCAACAGGTCTTCTCAAGCATATCATATCGCCCGATGCATCAAGGGTATTCTTAACAGGGCTGGACATGCGTGGCTGCGATCTCACTTTAGTTGCTGGGTCTTCTCAATTACAGCATATCTCCAAAGGTCCTGATCTCCTGTCATTGCCTCTGTGAGGCCCAAAGTTCAAAGGTCATGCTTTACCACCTTGTCCCATGTCTTTCTGGGTTTACCTCTTCCACAGGTTCCTTCTACAGTTAGGGAGTGGCACTTCCTCACAGCTGTCTTCATTCATACGTAACACATGACCATACCAGTGCAGTCGCTTCTCTTGCACACCACATCTGATGCTTCTTATGCCCAACTTTTCTCTCAGGGCACTTACACTCTGTCATGTATGCACACTGACATTACACATCAAGCAGATCATACTAGCTTCATTTCTTTCAAGCCTACGCTTGTCCATAGCATTCATGGTCTATGTTCTATTGCTGTGTAGCATAGCAGTTTGCACACATGCATCATACAGTCTACTTTTCACCCTGAGCGAGAGGCCCTTAGTTGCCAGCAGAGGTATGAGATCCCTGAACTTTCCCCAGGCTATTCTTACTCTAGTTGCTGCACTCTGAGCAGCCACCCCCACTACAGACATGGAAGCTATTAACTACTTCTAGTACCTGGCTGCTTCAGTGTTTATTACCCCAGTGCATCTGCCACATGCAAAAACTATTTTCCTGGTTAGCCTTCCTTTGATATTGCTGTACCTTCTGTGTTCATAGCTTACACTGGGTATATTGTATGGAGTTTCTACCCACGCCTTTTCTACAAATTGAGCAAGGCCATTTACCTGATGGGGATTGTGATTTGACAGCCTTCCTACTTACTAAGACTTTGGTTTTTGCTAGGTTAACCCTAAGGCCCTTTGATTCTAGACTTTGTTTCCACACCCTAAACTTCGTCTCTAGTTCTGGCTGTGACTCAGCTATTAGAGCAAAGTCATCAGCATAGAGGGGCTCCCGGGGGCATCCTGTCTTGAATTCCTTTGTTATGGCTTTGAGGACTATATTGAATAAGAGGGGGATGAGGACTGATCCTTGGTGAACCCCTACTTCTATTCGGAATTCTTTACTATACTCGTTGCTAACCTTACTGACAGCATCCCTGTACAGGTCTTGTACAGCTCTTATCAGCCACTTGTTTATCCTCAGTTTCTGCATTGACCACCAGATAAGGGATTGGGGGACCCCATCCAAGTCAACAAAAGCCAAGTACAGAGGTTTATCTTTGGCTAGGTATTTCTCCTGCAGTTGCTTTACCAGAAATATAGCATCAGTGGTGCTTCTGCCTGGCACAAAACCAAACTGCATTTCATCTAGGCTAACTCTCTCCCTAATTAGTTCGGTTATGAGCCTCTCTGTAACTTTCATCACCTGATCCAATAATTTGATGCCCCTGTAGTTATTTCTATCCGAGGTATCACCTTTCCCCTTATAGCAGTTGACTATGGTGCTGCTACACCAGTCATTGGGTATGACTCCTTCATGAACTACCTGATTTACGATGCTGGTGACAAGACCATAACCCACACCGCCCGATACTTTAAGCATCCCGGTGGTGATTCCTGATGAGCCAGGTGCTTTCTCTGTCTTCATATCCTTAATTGCTTTATCTATCTGGGTATTGTAGATTCGGAAAGCTACTCCCTCAATTGGGTCAACCTTTGGCAGACTCTCCTCCTCCCATTCATTCTCCACATTCAGCAGTCTTTCGTAATGGCTTCTCCAAGCATCTTTCTTTGCAGAATCATTAAATGCAAGTGCACTGTCATCCATGCAGACACATTTCTCTTCTATGACATCATGGTTTTCTCTTACACGCTGTCTTGCAATTCAAAATACTTCAGTTCTTTGGTCCTCATGTCGCTGAAAATTGGCTAACTTCTTTTCTGCTACTCCCTTGGTTATATATACCTGTTTCTTAGCTTCCTTTTTGGTTATCTGATACATTCTCCTGCTACCCCCACTTTTCCAGGCTTTCCAACCCTGTTTCTTTGCTCTAATAGCCCTGTCTACAGTATTGTTCCACCGCCATGTTACCCTATGTCTGGAAGGGATTTTGCACCAACCACAGATTTAGTCTGTGGCACTCAGGAAGCTGTCTTGCAGGAATTCCCAGCTGCCTTCTATGTTACAGGACTATAGCTCCTCCTCCCTATCGTCAGATTTCTTGGTAAGTATATCCCTAAATCTCTGACCATGTGAAGGGTTCCCAAGCTTCCGAGTCCTTTTCCAGATTGGTCTGCTTTTTGGCATCCTTCTGGCCTTGAGTCTACTGTCGCTAATAACTATGTTGGGGGGTACATTCTTCACCAGAGAGGGTCTTTGTATTTAAGAGCAACCATGCATCCTACTGTCTGGTGAGAGTGAAATCGATCTGGCTAGCTGGCTTCCTGAGGTTGGTATTGCAGATCAATAGGTTATTTGCATCGCAGAACTCCAGGAGCCTAGTACCCTCTTCATTTCTGGTACCAACTCCATGACCCTCATGTACACCATGGAAGATACCAGATTGCTGTCTGACATGCCCGTTAAAGCATCTCTACAAGCATCTCTACATGCCCATTAAGCATCTCTACAATCTCGCTAGCCCTACCTTTCAATGTGCCTACATTTAGAGTGCCAACTCTGAAAACTGGGAAAGAGATATGGCAGGTAACACAGGAAGGAGAGATGTTATTCAGTACCTGGAAAGAAGAAGACTGCTTTGTAAATGTATACAATTTATAAATTTTAAAAAAAACACTTTGAAAAACATTTAAAAACACTTATTTTTTTTCATTTATTTTCAATATGTTCCTGAAACTTGGCATCTTTTCTCCTTCACAAGTGCCTCAACATCAGGTGTCAAATCCTAAGTAGCAGCCAATTTCAGGATGTCATTTAGATGCTTGTGTGTGAGCCTTGAGCGCAGCTTTGTTTTATTGATGCTCATTACAGAGAAAACTTGTTCACAAAAGTAGGTGGTGCTGAAAATTCACAAAACTTTTGCAGCAAGGGCTGTCAATTTGGCATACTTTGGCAAAAGATACTGATAAAATGTGTCCATACCCACAGAGGTAAGTTTGTTCTTCAAATCTGAATCACACTGCAAGTCAATCATTTCAAGTTGGATGTTGATGAGTAGATCAGAGGTGTCAACTGTAAATGGCGAATGAAAAACTGTGAAATCTGTCTCAACTACATAAAAAAATCTGAAACATTTGCTCAAACTCTCGCAGCAATCTCGTGATATTGTCTTTGTATTGATTCATGTCAACATTATTTGCAGTTGCAACCACATCTTTTAGACAAAGAAAATAAGCAGGGTCACCACCTGATAGTTGTGTCTCCCACAAGGTTAGATTCAACTTGAACGCATGTATGCTTTCAAAATACTGTGTGACAACTTTTTTACGCCTTGCAGCATTTTGTTCAGATTATACAAGTGCTCTGTAATATTGACAATAAATGCTAAATCTTGCAGCCATTCTGGTGATTGAAATTCTAACAGTGGTTTGCCCCTTTTCCCCAGGAACTTCTCAATTTCTTCTTGTAGATTAAAGAAACACTTCAACATGGCACCTCGGCTTAACCACCTTACCTCAGTATGATATGGCAAGCCATAGGTAACGCCTATATCACTGAGAAGATTGTCAAACTGACAGTGATTCAGACCTCTAGTTCGGATGAAATTAACAGTTCCATGACGTGATCCATTTTGAATGACTTGCAACACAGTGCCTCCTGGTGCAAAATGCAGTGAAATATCCAAAAATCATGTCCTCCATTTGCAGTATGTACATTCCCTCTGAACTGCATCACAACACCTGCTTTTTTCTCAATCATTGATGGAGCACTATCTGTAGTCACGCTGACAGCATGGGCTCAGTCTACTCTGACCCTGTCCAGTGCTCAAACAAGAGAGATGAAAATGTCATTTGCTGTTGTGGTGTCCATCATAGGAACTTCTCAGTGAATATGGCCAGTTGTGTAACATCCATAATGTCCATGCTCTCATCAATTGCAACCAAAAATGCAATAAGTGACTTGACTTTGTATTTCAGTTGCCTGTCCAAATCTGCAGAAAGATCTGAAATCCTATCTACCACAGTTTCTCATTAGGCTAATGTTGGCAAATGTCTGTTGCTTTTCAGGGCATACAATTTCTACAGTATTCATTATGCATGTTTTCACAAACTCACCCTCATAGTACGGCTTTGATGCTAATGCTATTTCTCTAGCAAACAAGGTAACTAGCTTTTACTGCTACCTGACTGATATCTCAGCTTTGTGTTAAAGCAGATTGTTGTTTCTTCAGATTAACTAATAATCTATTTACTTTCTCACTTCTCATTTGTCCTTGCAAGTTATTGTATTTGTTGGCATGATGAGTCTCATAGTGGTGGTGAGTGTTATATTCTTTGAGCACTAAAACCTGCTGCATATATGCCAAGCACAGAGGTTTCCCATTTACCTTCACAAATAAATGGGAAAAGGACCACTTTTCTTGAAATAATCTACACTCTGTACACTAGGGTAGCTACGGGTGGGTGTAGTAGGGGCAGTCTGCCCTAGGCGGCACTTTCCATCCTTTTTGTGTTTTTTGTGGTGTCTGGGGATGGCAAACGGAAGAGCTGCTCCAGGCGGCACACACTGTAGTTACGCTAGTGATTCTGTATCCACTTTTCTCCTTGATAAAGACATTTTGGGTAAGGTAAAACAGAGTGAATTGGTGACCTATAAAAAAAAAATGTTAGCCATTGAATTAATTTCAAAAAAATATATTTATTCTAATACAATATTTAAACAAGTCTTTAAATAATTTAAGGGAGTTTTTCTATTAGAAATTGAATCAACGACACTATCATCAGTCATACTCAAACAATCAACATTCACAATAAGTAAGTAAATATATTATATAGTTTTTATACTTTTCAATGTCATCTCGCAGGCCGGATGAAACCCTGCAGCAGGCCATGTTTGACACCCCTGGTCTAGGATCTCAGTTATACAAAGGACATAGAGGTGTTTTTGAGGATAGTATAGATGTCACAGTTTAAGCGGCATTACTACAGATCGGTCCCTCTCTTCTAGATTGTTTTACTTGTAAGTTCCTAAAAGAAATTCAGATTTTTTTTAATGTAATTTTGTACTCGTACACTTACAAGGGTGCAGATTACAGTTATGTTGATAACATTAAGCAAAAAAACAAAAGTTTTTTTTGGAGGACTTTTGATCGTTTTCCCACTCAATAACCTCTCGTTCTGACTTTTCTAACTCCCAATTTCTGAAACTTTTACAGTTTTACCTTTTGTTATTACATTTATGTGCATGAAATATCAATATTACATAATTTACACTTGGAAACATTTCTGCAACATATTGTTGAAAAGTATGCATTTTGAAAAGAGTTATGAGAAAACAAAATTGGGAGTGAGTGAGAATGGTTCAAAAGTTGGACCTACCAGTTCTTTTTTTTCATATAATCATAATATACACCTTGGAAACATATCTATGCAAAATTTCATTAAAAATATACATTTTTCAGAAAATTGTGAAGAAACAAAGTCATGATATTACAATTGCAACTGTCTTTTTAGGGATGTTAGCAGAACACATTGATCTTCAATTTATGACATTTCTTGAACTCTAGGGGAATGATGGTGAAGCATGAACTCCCAAGTCCCGTATAGTTCTTCAATGGAGACCTGTTAAATATATTACTAGCACTTGTTTTCTTCTTCGCTCATGGAAGAATGAAAGTTGAAGTCAATTACTTTTTTTTTTTTACAACAAACCCAATGCCGTAGAGTTAGAATTAGCTACACATTAAGAGAAGAAGCTACAGCCGGTTAATGAAACTAACATCACAAGCCCCGAGCCAACAGATGAGCTCCTACATGGTCAAATGACCAACCAGAAATAACCAAATTTCCTTTCACCATTTTAGAAAAGGACATGTTGAATAACGTGGTCCTCGGTTGGTTTTTATTAGGCAAAAACAGATGGTACATCTGAAATGCTTTTGCTCATAGATCTGATCAACCATGATTAAAAGATGCAACTCAGAGTGAAGCCAACAAAGAACGAACCACTGGTGTACTATCTACATCAGTGGTTCTCAACTGGATCCATGTAAGATTTTGTTAAGATTTATGTGCTATTAATTGGTTTTACTTCTACAATACACAAAATAGCTTAACGACTTTTTAAATACAATCTCCTAATATAATAATGAGTGTAGTGTTTATATATATTTGTCCAAAATCAAGCAGGAAGGAGTAGTAGGAGGAGTAGTATAAGTGAAGGGAGAAGAGAGAAAATAATTCAGTGAAGGAGAAGTAGTGAGAGTAATAGCCATGACTGAGAGGGAGGGAGAGAATGTAATAATGAGATAGAGGAAGTGGCAAAGAGCCCGTCTTTTGTTTTGTGTTTTTGTCCATCACAACATATGAATGAGAAAAGAAGAGGTGATAGATGAATAATGAAGGAAGGGGTGAAAAAAAAATCAGCATTTCAACTCTGTGAGTACATGTGTGTGTGTATGTAAAAGGGAGGTATGTGAATGTTTGTGTGTGTGTGAGCGTTCGAGGGAAGTATTTGAACATTGACAAGTGTATTAATTTGATTTACCATCCATATCTTCTACTATAATAATACTCTTGTGTATTTCTCTGTCACAACATATGAATGAGAAAGGAAGGAACGGGTGATGACAAACTTGGTAGTGGGATGATGGAAATTCTACGGTGAAAAAAAAATCAGACAGCGTTTTAATTCTGCGTGAGTATAAATGTGTGTATGTAAAAGGAAGTTATGTGAATGTTTATGTGTGTGTGTGTGTGTGTTTGTGTGTGCAATGGAAGTGGGATGATGAACATTCAACGCTGAGAAGAAAAATTAAACAACATTTCAACTCTTATATGTGTGCGTGTGTACAAGGGAAGATGTGAATGTTTGTATCGGATTATTATGTCCCTTATCTTAATATATAAAACTGAAGTTGTGTGTCTGTGTGAAGCCTTTTTAAAAGTTTATAGAAATACACATTTTCCACTTTTTCGTAAAAATTTTTACATCAATGGAATTTTCTCGATGTGAACTTTCCAGTGCAGTAATTAGATTTTTTAAAATTCCGTTTACTTTGTGTGATTTATGGGAGATTTGGCTGTCGTTTCTAGCAACTTTTATATTTCTTCCCTTCTACCTGGAACAGCGTTCTTACACACGCGCTCAACAGAGAGAGAAAGTGATACATACAGCGTCATAGATTAAACTTTCTTCTCAGTATTCTTTACTTATTTTTCATAACATTGATACGTAAAACTACACACAACCACACATACGTAATCTGTGACAACAACATACACTTTGCTCCCGTTCTCTATCTCCCCCTCTTCCTCTCTCGCTCTCTCAAACGCATACACGTGCAAGTCAACACAACCATTCACGTTCGTCACTGTGGCATAACTACAGAGTTGTACCCACCGACTTTGGAAGGTCGTAACTTTCAGAAAAATGAATGTTTTTTTATGAAATTTTCAATGCATATATTATTTATTATGTAGATTCCGAATATACAAAAAATTTCGGTGAAGGTGTTTTGGGAGGGGGTGGGGGGCAATTTTCGGAAATTCCACTTAAATTCCTCTTAACTTCCAGGAAAATTAATATTTTTTCGTGAAATTTTCTACAAATATACCGGATCTTGTTCAAAACGGGGGCACCAGTATTTTCTTAACGAGACACTTTGAAATTTGGGACACTGGTAGAATGTGTCATATAAAACATCTTTTTCTCTTAGTCTTCTTAACAAAAAAACGTACATCGCAAGTTATTTCATGTTAAAGTTGTCGTATTTCTGTAATTTCAACCAATGACTGACGTCCATTCAGCCGTAAAAATTAAGTGCTGACTACGTAAACAAACGATTCTCAAACGATTTTGGCAGTGATAAAATTATTATTTCCTTGTCAAAAAATGGTTGAAGCATATTGGCAGTAGCTAATAAACCTTTCTATTATAGGCACAAGGCCTGGTTTTTGAGGGAAGGAGCAAGTCGGTTAGGGAAAACGAACACACGTGTGTTGCCTCTCTGCAAAATGTCAGAAGTAATGGAGATTAAATACGCTTTACACCACTTAAACTGCCAAAGGAGTAAGTGTAAACAACTGAATACTTGTCAGTGATTGGTTGAAATTATCGAAATAAGACAATTTTTTACATGAAATAAATTCGAATACAAAAATTTTTTTCTGTTCTATAACACAAAATAGATAAGTATACGAAGTTTGAAAGTCTTTCGGTACCAAAAACACTACATAAAACATAAATGAAAACTGGTGCCCCCGTTTTAAACAAGATCCAATATACCTTGATGTATGTACATTTCAAGCATGTAGGAATTTTGAAGGAAACAACTGCAGGTTATTTTTGAGAAGTGTTCCCCATTTGGTGGTGTTTCGGAGCAAGTCGTCCATATTTGTTTCATTTTTCTCTATTATGTGCGTAAGTGCATCCATAGATTTCTAATGAAGTAATAGGCAGTGAAGAGAAGCTGTCATAAGAAAACTTTTAACTACCTCTATTCCCTTCTCCCCCTCTCTCTATACCTCTTCCTCTCTCGCTCTCTCAAATGCATACACGTGCAAGTACACAATCATTCAGTGAAATATAACTCATGTTCGTCAATGTTTTGTAAATATAACACGATTTTCACTAGGGTTTTAGGGTCAGGGTTAGGGGTTAGGGTTATGGTTAGGATTAGTGTTACGGTTATGGTTTTAGGGTTAGGGTTTAGGGTTAGTGTTAGGGTTAGTGTAAGGATTAGGTTTAGGATTAGGGTTGGGTAATCGTGTGGATGTTAATCTGAAAAATTACAGATATGTGAAAAGTACCGACCCTGCCATCTATTATAACTTTTGTTGTTCTTATGCCTCCAAAGAAGAGAGTTTGCTGGGGAAAGACAGCAACTGGTTTAAAATGACACTAACAGACTGCAGCAATTCGCCACATTCCAGAAGCTACTTTGAACATAATGCAAAATGGTGCATCAACATCTTCTTCCCAATCTGATAGAATTCTGGCAAAACTGTGTACAAACAGATTGCCAGCAATTGCTTCATCACAAATTGCTGTCCTAGCTCCTGCGAAAAGGGATTGCTCTGCTACGTATAATCAAGGCAGCGCAAAAAGTTGTTTTGCACAAGCATTTGTATAGCCAATTACACGGATGAAATTTACGTACGCTTAATAATTTTACGCAAAACAGCCTTCAGACTTTCCCTATTAATTTCATCGTCTTTTGAATTATGAACATATTTACATCATACGGGTTTTTTCGTTGTAAGGCTTTCTTTTTTAGTTGATTTTCCCCTGGCAAGACTTATCGTAGATGGTGTAATAAGTCACACCCGGACAAGGTCGGATTATACTGCTAGTTTATATATAAAATACTACAATTAGCCATCATTTTTGATGGCATGGAGACAGCTGGTTCCTAATAATATTTAATTACAAGCATATAAGTTTTTTTTTTTTTAATATTGAATGGTTATGAGCAGGGCCATTGCATGACTTTTAGAGGCCTCCCGCAACTTTTTGTTTCAAGTACTCTTCAATCAAAATTAATAATCTACACACCTTTTATTCATAACTATATTTTAATTTCTTCTATCTGAAATTCCAGTATTTCTCATTAAATTTATTTAGGGCTGGAACTATCATATAATTTCATGTTTAGGAAGGTCAACATTATGGGATGACGTCAGTGGCTGGGGAACTGACTGGAACTGGGGAGCTGACCGGAAGAGGAAGGGCGCACAAGTGACGTGCACACTGGTCGAGGAAGATTGCGCCCTTTTCGGTCGGGGGAGCCGTGAGTGCAGGACGTATCTGCTTCGTCAAGGTGAGGGAAAGCAGCTGCTATTTTTAGCGTTTCTGGAAGGATGCGTTACCACCCGACATTTCTGCGCCAGCGAAGAGAAAGTAGGTGTCTTACTTCTAATCTCCCGCATTCACTACAAGCTATTTTGACGCTCCACATAAGACATCACCACGATGGCAGCTAAAATTAGGATCGCCAGCAACGTTATCAGGCCCTTTAATGGTGATGTAGTGGCCTGGATGCGTAAAATCAGGCTTGTGGTGAGATTGCAAGGCATTAGCGACGTGGAGAGCCTTATGGCACTATATTTGGAAGGGAGCACGTTAACTCTGTATCTCAAGATGGACGAAGAAGAACGACTGAGCAAGGAGAAGATTGAGCGACGTCTGAGAGAGGCTTACACTGAGTGTGAGTATAGAGCCTTTGTTAAGCTGGGAACGATTAGATGGATGGGAGAGCAAGTGGATGAATACGCGACGAAGGTGCATAGGCTGACCACGCTGACTGGGTTTACGGGAGAAGGCCTGGACAGAGCAACGCGACTGCAGTTCGTAAGTGGGTTCCCTGACGACGTGAGGATTCGACTGCAACAATTTTCCGGGGGCAAAAAGATGGCGCTGAGCGAACTTGTAGCTCAAGCTCGCATGTTGACATGAAACACTGGACGGAAGGCGGTAACGGAGGCGCATAATTACGGACGACGGCCGGAGAAAGACACAAAGAAGCTTACCATGCAGCAACAGCGGCCATTCTCAGGCCGGTGTTTTAAATGTCAGGGGTCGCACATGGCAAGGAAGTGTATGCAACCAGGGCCCGTCTGCTATCGATGCAGGCAGACAGGGCACATCGCCCGTGATTGCGACCAGGGAAACGACCGTGGGGAAGTTGCTGCCTCTTGAACTTTCCCCGCAAAGTAGAGGCACTTGTGGAGATGCTGCCCATAATTAATGTCGAGGCCGAGGGGAAGACATTCAAGGCCCTTGTGGATACGGGTTGCACGACCACCCTCATGACTCCAAGGGTGACGAAGAAATGGAATGGGGCAAGTAGCGTCCAGGCGGTCAACGGTGGTGAAATCCGATGCAAGGGCAGCAGCAATGTACAGATAGCGGTGTGAGGCGCGATGCTAAGGCTGCAGGTAATTGTGATCGAACATGTGATAGACGGGATTGATGTGGTGATGGGAATGGATGCCATCAACTGCCTCGGTGGTGTTAGGATTGGAGGAGATGAGGTCACGTTCAGAAGCATGGGAGCGTTGTGTGCTATGAGTCAGGTTCGCCAGAGAGAGCAGGGCTCCATGAGGGACTGCACTGCTTGCACCGTTGAGGACAAGGATTTTCTTGTGGTGTTCAATGGTCGGCGGTGGATGATAGAGTGGCAAGGGAAAGACGAGTTCCCAATGCTGAAGAACAGGGTGAGGTGCTACCAGTGTACCCTGAAAGGTCACGCCAGGGTCAAGTTCAAAGACGAGGTAGAGAGATGGATCAAGGAAGGAGTCCTTATCCCGTGGAAGGAGGAGGTGGTGAGCGGAGTACTACCTCTGATGACGGTGATGCAGTCGACGAAGGGAAAAGTCAGACCGGTGCTGGACTTTAGAGAACTGAATGACCATATATCGTTCCACACGGGAGGCGAGACGTTACGTGTGTGGAGACAGTCGACCAAGGCAGTGATGAATGTCGACTTGAAGTCGGCATATTTGCAGCTCCATGTGAGTGACAAACTGTGGCGATATCAGCTGGTGCGGTACAAGGCCCGGATGTACTGTTTAACCAGGCTGGGTTTCAGACTGAATTCTGCTCCGAAGATCATGGTGATGGTGCTCAAGTCCATCCTAGGGAAAGAGGACAAGATAAGAAAGGCCACCAGTTCTTACATAGACGACATTTTGGTGGACGAGACTGTAGTGCCAGCCACTGAGGTAGTGAGACATCTGGAGAAGTTCGGGCTGATTGCGAAGCCACTGGAGTCGATGGCGGGGGAAGCTGCACTGGGGCTGAAGCTATGAAGAGATAGATCAGTTGAGTTGGTGTTCTGGAGAGGAAATAAAATCCCAAAGCTGAGTTCCAGTGTCAGCAGGAGAGAGCTGTTCTCGGTGTGTGAGAAGTTGGTAGGTCACTACCCGATCGCTGGATGGCTGTGCACAGCATGCCAAGAGACAAGCAGAGGGGGAGAGTTGGATTGACAAGATGGGAGAGGGGACGGTGGCAATGATGCGGGAAATCCTAGAGAAGACGAGAGCGGAAGACCCGGTCAGGGGAACTGGTATGTGCCCAAGACGGAATGTGGGACCGTTTGGTGTGATGCTAGCAGTATAGTGATAGGGGTTGTGTTGGAGATCGAAGGTGCTGAGGTGGAGGACTTGGCCTGGCTTCGGAAAGCAGACGACTTTAACCACATCAATGTCGCCAAGTTAGACGCAGTGCTGAATGGGGTGAAC
>NC_142931.1:95563827-95579688 GCF_046866305.1 Octopus bimaculoides | reverse complement strand
TATATATATATATATATATATATATATATATATATATATATATATATATATATATATATATATATATATATATATATATATATATATATATATATATATATATATATATATATATAATATATATATATATATATATATATATATATATATATATATATATATATATATATATATATATATATATATATATATATATATATATATATATATATATATATATATATATATATATATATATATATATATATATATATATATACATATATATATACATATATATATACATATATATATATATACATATATATATACATATATATATACATATATATATATACATATATATATACATATATATATACATATATATATATATACATATATATATATATACATATATATATATATACATATATATATATATATATATATATACATATATATATATATATATATATATACATATATATATATATATATATATATACATATATATATATATATATATATATACATATATATATATATATATATATATATACATATATATATATATATATATATATACATATATATATATATATATATATATATATATTTGCATATATACATATGTATACATAAATACTTACATGTGTATACGTATGTACTTATGCATATGTGGGCACAGGACATCACAAAGCATAAACAACAAAGAAGACGAAGTACGAGGATATAGAATAAGGACTGTTTTTGCAAACAAGAAAGAACTCATATATGTATATATATATATATATAGGGAGAATTCACAAGAAAAACAAAGGACAAAGACAGGTGGTGTAGAAAACACACAGATATATTAGTATAACGTTTGGGAATTGGAAAAGTCTTTAACGTTTCGAGCCTATGCTGTTCAACAGAAAGGAACACAGAAAGAAACAAAGAGAGAAACAAGCAGAGAAAAGAAATGTGTGTAGTGGTTAGCGATCTATCATGGCGAATGCCGAACAGAAGGGTCATACAGGAGAGCTAAGAAGAAGGGAAGATAACAAAGTAATAGTGATCCCAAAACGAAGGTGCACGCGTGTGTGAGCGAGTATGTATGTGCGTGTGAAAGAGGGATGGTGATCTTGACGTGTGCGTGTGTGTATATGTAGGTGTGAAGATGTGGGGATGGGGATTGGTCAGTGCTGGTGTGTGCGTGATGTTGGGAGGTGGGGAATGCACGGGTGGGGGTGGGGGTATGTGGGTAGGCAGTGGGTGGGGTTAGAGGTAGGGTATGTAGGAGAGGGTGTAAGGGATGGGATGAGGAAGGTGGGGTAGGAATGTGTAGGGGTGGAGTGGGCTCATGAGGGAGGGCTGACGAGGAAGGGGAAGGTGAGTATGAGAGAAGAGCGAAAGAGAGTAGGGGTAGGTGTGAAGAGAAGTAGGAGTTGGAGCAAGAGAGGAGAGATAGGTGGGAGGAAGTAGGAGGGAGGGGGAGAGAGGCAAAAGGAGGAGAGTTGAGCCCATGTGGTGCAAAGGAGCGAAGACAGAAGATTAATCCCTGTTCATGGTGCAAACGGGAGTCCAGATGGCCCTTGTGCAAGGACAATCCGAACACGGACAGGTGTTGCAAAGAGTGACCGGTGACTGGGGTGTCATTGCCGAGGCGGATGTCTCTAAGGTGTTCCACGAACTGGTTAGCCAAGCGGTGTCCCGTTTGTCTGATGTACAGAGAATGGCAGAGAGAACAGGAGATGCAATAGATGATATTGGTAGAAGTGCAGGTCAAGGAGTCAGTGATGTGATAGGGTCAATGATGGATGCCTGTGAGGAGGGTGGTGTTGGAAAGGTATGGGCAAGTGCGGCATTGTGGGTGAGAGCAGGGAAACGAGGCAGGTTGGGAGGTTGGGTTGGATTGGGGAAGAAGCTGTGGACTAAGAGGTCTCATAGGTTGTGGGCTTGTTTGAAGGAGGGGAGGGGTCGGTTAGGGAAGATGTGTGAAATGGAGGGGTTGGACTGGAGACGCTGGAAAGCTCAGAGAATGGTGCATTGGAGAGGTAGGATGGTGGGGTGGTAGGTGAGGGGAAAAGGGAGGTGGGAGATGGCAGGGCGGGTTCGGGGACATGCTCTGGCAAGGGCAGTGTGGATAGTGGTGAGGGGGATATCCAACTAGGATGAAATGGTGAGCCATGAGTTGAGACTGAGTCTCAAAGTCATGGTCGTCACTACAGAGCCTGCGTAGATGGAGGAATTGGGAATAGGGGATGGAAAGCTTGGTGTGTTTAGGGTGGGAGGAGGAGAAGTTGAGGTATGAGTGTGAGTCTGTGTGTTTGTAGTGGATGGAGGTGGTAAGAGTGGAGTGATTAATGCTGACCGAAATGTCAAGAAAGGAGACAGAGGTGTCAGAGATAGTGCAGGAGAAGTGGAGGGCAGGATGGAACGATTTGACAAAAGAGAGAAAGGAGTCTAGATGTTCGCGGGAGAGTGAGGTTGCACCGATACAGTCATCAATATAACGGCCATATAATTTGGGAGTGGAACCAGTGAAACTTGAGAATATTTGGGCCTCAACATAGCCAAATGAATAGGTTCGCATAGTTGGGGCCCATTCTCATTCCCATGGCCACTCTTGAGAGCTGCTGGTAGAAATTGCCCGCGAACAAGAAGCAATTAAGTGAGAGGACAAGTTCGGCCAGATGAACGAGTGTAGAGGTGTCAGGCTGGAGGTTGGGTCGGAGGCCAAGGAAATGTTTGAGTGCACACAGCCCCTCGTGGTGAGGGATCACTGTGTAAAGGCTCTGGATGTCGATAGTGAAGAGAAGTTTAGAGGGGCCAGGAGGGAAGGAGAAAGAGTTGAACAAACGAAGCACGTGGTTGATGTCATGGATCTGAGAAGAGAGAGAAGCCACTAGGGGGGGCAAGGATACAGTCAAGATATTTGGAGATAAGCTCAGTGAGGCGGCCAGAGTTGTTAGGTTTGTGGATTTTGGGGAGGAAGTAAATGGTGGGGGTGCAGACAATGAGGTTGGAGGCGGTGGGGGCAGACGGGGGAGGAGATGAGGTCATGGATAGTGGAGGACACAGTCTGTTGGTAGGTGGGCATTGGGTCATAGGGCAGAGGGCAGTAGAAGGAGGTGTCTTGAAGTTGGCGGAGAGCTTCGACCTTGTAGAGGTCCGCACACCATACCACCACGGCTCCACCCTTGTCGGCTGGTTTTATAATGATGTCAGTGCAGCATCGGAGAGATTAAAGGGCCGAGAATTTGGCTGGGGAGATGTTGAGATGACAGGGATGCTTGGAAAGAGAGTTTTTTATGTATATGTGTGTGTGCATGCATGCGTATATTCCTTATGCATTCCAAAACTGAGTTACTGATTTTGATGTATTGGCTATCAAAAGATTCAGTAATCTTTCGGCTGCTAACTAAGCTTTATTTTCATTTGCATATTTGCATTATAAAAATTTGACATTATTATTTTTCTTTTAGTCACCTATCGTAAATGACATTTTATACCACCACCATAATGATGACAACATCACATTTTCTATATGAGTGTGTTCGCACATTTGTTACATATGTTAGGACGATGACTGAGAAGTATATCTGTGTGACAATATATGTGTCTGTCAGTATACATACATTTTTATGATGACTGACTCACAAACACACATACACACATCTAAAGACAGAGACAGACACACACAGGGACAGAGATAGGCCTGAGGTGTACCTGAATATGTGTCTATATATGTCTGTCTTAGTATATGTATGTGACTGTACTGCCCAACAGTGAAATACGTGGATTTGGAAGAGTTTAGTTGTGGTCTGGATGCTGAATGAACAACAGCATTCACTTTGAGGTACCCCAACATGAAAATTTGACTGATTTGAAAGTACTCACAATATTTGCAAATATATCTGAAAAAAAAAATGTTATTCTGGTTATTATGACAAATTTGGAAACTTGGCAAAGTAGAAAGCCTTAGCAACTCTTTCAATATAATTACAGAAATGTTATTCCACTCCTTATAACCAATTTGAAGATAATGCTTTTTTAACAGTCCTAGCATCCTTATTGTATTCCTACTAGCTGTTTCATCACTGTCAGTATTTATTCTACAGCCTATAACCGCACACAAATTAATTTATGTCAAATTAATTTTTGTCTTGCAACATGCATCCTTCAGAAAATGTTTTAAATTAATTAACATTCATAACAACATATTCCTTTGAATACACTTTGTTCAGAGTTTGTTTCAAAATTGTAAAATAATAAATTATTTTTGTAAGCAAAATTGAACTATGCCTTCTGAATTTTCTTGGAGTTTCACTTTCTTCACTGTCACATTCATTCAGTTATGGATTTTATAACATTTAGTACATGTTCCAAATAAATGTAGACTTTATGTACTTAGTTACATTGGTGATGCATAATATCTTTTGCTAAATTGGTGACTTTCCAAAGTTAGGATATTTCTTTTGGAAATGTTCCCCCACCCCCCAAATTTTTTATAGCGTAACTATGCTACAGAAAGTATATTTTTTTACCTATATTGACTACATTTTGTTTTGTTTGAACTTTGTGTGTGTACGTTTTGCTGTTTTCAATATCAATTCTATGAGTGTGTATGTGTCTGTGAGTGTGTGTGTTTCTGCATTACTTATGTCTATAGTAAACTATAGTAAAGAACATTTTATGCTGCTTAAATGAGCCCACGTCTAATGATGTAGCCATCCTTATGGTAGGTGATCCTCATGAAAATCATGATATTCTCATTCGTGTTCGAGATAACAACCTTAAATGTGTCTCACAGACTCATCCCTCTTATGATGGTCTCCAGTATCCTCTTATTCTGTGGAATGGACAAGATGGGTATTATTTCAATATTCCACAGATTGAACCTGCAACAGGAGAGCCAATTACAAACAAAAAGGTGTTGTCTAGTGACTTCTATTCTTACCAGAGCAATCAAATCAGTTACTCATGTCAAATAAACTTTATTTTCATTTACATATTTTCTACATTATCTCAACAACCAGCTATAGGTATTTGAAATACACTGCTCTACAACAACCAGGTTTCATTAGAAAGTGAAAATAGTTTCACACTTTCAGTTTGAACCAAAATTACAAAGTATTGGATTACGAGAGTGACGATGAAAGTAATGAAAGTAATGTTTCTCCGAATTAGTCACATCTGTACTATACTAAAGAAAGCTGCTTATCATCTATCTACCAAATAAATTATGTTTTTGGCACAACAACTCTTTTCACTACTAAAATAACCTCAGAAACAAGGTAAGGTCGCACAGTTTTAAGGTAATTTTTGGGCAATATTTCAGTTTGCTTCTAATGTTTCACTTTCATCCTATGTTTCACACATGCGTAGAATTCTACTCAGACAAACATTTATGAAAATGTACGCATAAATATTGTATTAAAATAAGCCACAACCAAAAAAATTGCATTAAGACCTCCATTTCTCTGAATGTTATAAGGAAATACAGTCACTCACTCTCTCTCCCTCTCTCTGATGCACATGCACAAAAAAAAATGTATGTATATGCATTTATGTATGTGTATATGAAACATAATGTGTGAGAGAGTGAGTGCCACTTAAATGTACATGCAAAAAAATTCATACATC
The DNA here is from genome assembly GCF_046866305.1 of Octopus bimaculoides. Classification (NCBI taxonomy): domain Eukaryota; kingdom Metazoa; phylum Mollusca; class Cephalopoda; order Octopoda; family Octopodidae; genus Octopus; species Octopus bimaculoides. The sequence continues at coordinate 95,574,075 of NC_142931.1, read as the reverse complement.
ACAACACACACCTCCACTCACACACTCACTCTCTTACCCTCACACACATACACCCATTTCATATACACATACATACAGCTTTTACACTCTTCTCTCTTTCAATTTCTGCTCTCTTCAAAGCATAAAGAAGTAAAAAAAATTTTACGGAAATTAACGAACAATCATATGATCCCATATGACCGAGCTGACAACTTTGCATCTTCAAACGAAAGAATGCCACAAAATAACTTCCCTTGGCGCGCGCGCGCACACACACACACACACACACACACACACACACACACACACACACACACACACACACACACACACACACACACACACACACACACACACACACACACACACACACACACACACACACACACACACACACACACACACACACACACACACACACACACACACACACACACACACACACACACACACACACACACACACACGGTAAAACTTCTGTACGAATTGCTATTTCTTGCTGTGTGCATGCACAAATTTATAGGTCAAATTCATTTGAAATGACCTTTTTCCTATTGTGTAATTTGTGTTTGTGATGAGTGTATTCAAAAACCTGATTTTTGATATAAACTTGAAAGGAAGTTTTCCCAGAAATCCTGTCCTTTACCTCTTCTTTCCAGCATGTCCGAGGTGACATTTGTGCCCCACCCTTATTTTTTTCCTAAATTTCTTCCAATTCCTATGTTTGTAATATAGAAGATTAAGATTTTACCCACACAATACATTCTCAATATTTTGATCTTCTCCCTCTCCACACCAAATTCATTTTTTACTTTTTTCAAATTCTTTTTCTTGGCAATCCATGGAGAAAAATCAGAGAGTTTGAATCTTTAAGAATTTTACCCATCACCACACCACTTTCAAAAAGCTACAAACTCCCAATGTGAACACACGGAACAACCATTGGCTTGCTGTGTCCCCAAAACATGTACTGAGAGTGATAAGAATCAAACATCCAGTCAACATCATGGTGTTTGGAGTGATCACTAGTGATGGTGACTTTATGCCTTCATTCATCTTCCCACATGGCCTCAAACTCAACACAGAGGCCGACATCAAGTAGTGCTGTTGTGGGTCAAGAGGGTGGCTGCTGGAAGACCCTATGTCTAGCAACAGAACTCTGTACCATACCACACAAGTAGGAGAACCCAGTAATGGCTTTCAGACAAATTTCTGCGACCATCTTACCCCAAACATCTGACCACCTAATTCCTCAGACTGCAACCTCTTTGATTATTATGTGTGGAGCGCAGTTGAATGAGAGACCAACAAAACTCCTTGTAACACCAAAACTGAACTGAAGGCAAGGATTATGGCAGCATTCACCAGCTTAAACAAGGAGACTGTCCAGAAGAGTTGCAGGAGATTCTGAAGTCATCTTGAGGCCATGATTGAATCCTATGGTGATTTTATTGAATAAATTTACTCTTTAGTATTTCAAGATATTTTTATGTAATTTTGGTAAGTACATCTATTAAAATGAGATGTCAGTGTTATTTTCACTTTTGTATAATTTAGATGACAGTTTATTCACTGCACCCTGTACATAAGTATATGTATTTAATAATATTTATTACACTAGAGCTGCTTTTACTTCATACATATGTATATATATATATATATATATATATATATATATATATATATATATATATATATATATGTATATATATGTCTGTGTGTGAGTGTGTTTGTGTTTGACCCTGTAACTTAGCAGTTTGGCAAAAGAGACTGATAGAATAAGTACTAGGTTTAAGAAATAAGTCCTGGGTTTGATTTATTCAATTAAAACTCTTCAAGGTGGTGGTCTAGCATGGTCGCAGTCAAATTACTGAAACAAGTAAAAGAATAAAAGAAAAAGAATCTAATTAAAACTCATGGTAAATTTCAGTCTATATGATATGTGAACAATTGAAATAATCAACCTGATATTTGTGTATCCAAATAAGCAAATGAAAGATTTAGAGGAAAAATTATAAATCAACAGTTGAAAAATCACAATTTTTTTTTGTTTGTGTTTGGCAGGCTGTTTATTCAACATTGAAGGACAACAGGCTAATGGGGGAAAGAAGAACAGTAATCTCTTCTAAGTTTTTTCTTTTTTTTTTTTTTTGAGAGCTATTTCTACTGCAAGAGAATCATCTACATCTCTTACTGAGAAAGAAACAGCAGATGTAGAAGGTTCTTCAGTGTGAATTGTTATAGCGTATTCTTCTGTGCAAAAATGTATTGCAACACTTTATATGGAATATTTTTCACAGCTGACACAACATCCACTGATAAAGCATATGTTCTTACAATATCTACAAGCTCATGCCAAAAGCAAAATATCTTCTTCAGCTTTCCTCCTGATATGGTTCTTTTGTCCATGAAGTTGAATCATTATCCATAACAAAAAAAGCACAATGTGGTAACAAGTGTTGTAAACTTGTGGTTTTTAAGTTTTGTTTATTTGTTTTTTTTTTCTTGATATATATCATTAAAAGAAGAGTGTACTCAATGAGAAAGAGATTTAACCTTACATTAAGGCAGTGTAACGAAATTAGTTTTTAATTTATTTAGTTTTTGTATGAAAATTGTTCATTTCCTTGAATATATTTGTTACCAAATTAAATGAAGATTTTCATTACAATAGGTGCAGGAGTGGCTGTGTCGTAAGTAGCTTGCTTACCAACCACATGGTTCCAGGTTCAGTCCCACTGTGTGTGGCACTTTGGGCATGTGTCTTCTACTATAGCCTCGGGCCAACCAACGCCTTGTGAGTGGATTTGGTAGACGGAAACTGGAAGAAGCCCTTCGTATATATGTATATATATGTGTGTGTGTGTGCTTGTGTGTCTGTGTTTACGTCCCCGTAACTTAGATGTGTTACCAAAGACTCCCTTATGTTCATGATTATGAACTCTGAAACTACAGCTATTCCTCATTTTATGGAAGTAACTTGTTCCTAAATATCTTACTATAATCTGAAATTACTTTTCCCATTGATTTTCATGTATTAAGTGAGATGTGTTCTAACAATTTTTTTTTTGGGGGGGGGGGCTAGATGACCACTTTTATGAATGAAATTAATAATTTCTAAACATACACAGTACATGTATGCATAGGAACATTTGAAAACTAATACATAAAGGAATAAATAAGAATTGTAATATTGTAACAGGGTGTGTTCTTACCACAAAATATATTGACTACTGCGAGAGGGGTAGTGGTGGAATGAGCATTACTGGGATGATGAGAGACACTGTCTTCTGTCTCATCATCATCATCATCAGTGTCTACTTCAGGTATGAAGAACTTATCCAAAGTTGTTTGATGTTTATAGTGTATCATCCCTTTGTACAGCTCAGTGTAGCAACTGAGCTCATTGTAATTTTTGTTATGTTCATGATTAAGGGGTGTTATCATCAAAAACTTGCAGACCTTTGTCTATAAATGCCAACCCTTTAACAATATTCTTTTTGTCAATTTAAGTGAAGTTGGTGGAGTTTCTATATTCTTATTTGTATTCTTAGTTCTTGTTCTAACAGCATCAACTCTTTGTTAGATAAACATTCTCAGTGAGACTCTACACACTGCCCAGAGTAGGAATTTATCATCTTTTGAAGTTTCCCCCAGATGTTTAAACTGCAAATTTTCTGGTTCTCTAAACTCAGGAAATTATAAAACAAAAAACCTAAGTTTAAAATAATGTATGGTTCAATTTTTATAGCTCTTTAAAGTTGGGCCAATTTAACAAAATTTACGGTTTTTTTTTTTTAGTATCAATAAGATTGAACATATTTTCTTTTACAAAAAAGATTTTAAACCTCTGTTTGAACTTATTTAGGAGCATTTTTTATTGTTTTTCAGTCAAGCTACAGCCTAGAGTGCATAGGCCAACATAAATTTGAGAAAATTGGAGATGCATGAAAAATTTAAGTTTTTGATAGAAATATCCAAATTTTTGGTAAAACCCCCTCAAACTTGATAATTTTTTTTTTAAATGACAAATTTTGACATATTAAGGGCTACCATATTTGACAATCAGTTCAAAGGGGTACCAAATATCAAAACCAACCAAAATTGGGTAAAATTGGTACTTATTGTCCCCCAAAGTCATTAAACAATTATAAAAACAGAAAACATAAAATGGACTCAAAACCCAATAAATTTTTTGAAATAATTAATCCTAAATGCACTTTTTTTGGTATTTAGCCTATTTTATGGGGTAAAAATCTGTTTAGGAAGGTCAGATTCTGGCTTGAAGGATTTTCCTTTGGTTTCACCAAAATTGAAGAGGGGCCAAAACATGAGATAACAAAAGGAAAATATTCCCAACGAATCTCTGGATTGAATCTTTACCATAGTCTACCCCCCCACCCTGCAGGGAAAAATAAAATGAATCCCCCCCCCCCATGATTCACAAAGAAAATCAGAATCATTTGCTCTAAATTGTGAAAACTGATCACTTATTATTCACAACAAATATTGAAACAGCAATGCCAAACAATAAATATGCATAACATGGGCCAGTTAGCAATATAGTGATTCGATTCTTGATTGTTCTTCTGACAAAGCAGACACCTTCTTATGTTTTGAAGAACGAACTGTGTGACCAACTTCACCACAAACAGAACAACTTGGGCTGGGATGTTTTGAAGCAATTGCTGGATGTGACATGATGGACATTCTTCTGAAGATATCATGGATGTTATCCTTGATTGAAAGCTGGCAACATCTTGCAGAAGGACCACTTGGAAATGACCTTACATGTTTATTCCAACTTTCCACTGGACTCTCACTCCATTTAGCAATTGATTAACTCAATTAACTCAAAGAGCTGCCAGCTATGCACACACATTTAGTGGAAAGATGGAATGAACATCACCCAAGGTTGCCCCTTCTTGTTAAGGAATGCGTTCTTCATGTGCATCATCAGCTCTATGCCCAGTGACTTCAACACATCAACTTACACCTTCTTTGTTGCATTAAGAACCAATCAGCCAGGGGACCAGTATTGGTGCCCCGCCCCTGAATGACATGGTGAATCCACTAAGATTCCAGTACTGGAATGGATATCATCAATGCATTATTTTTTGGCTCGACCTACAAATTACATCACATTAAGGTTTGCTGTCTCACTCCAGATCTTCTGACTGCTAACAAGGTGGTAGAGAATTTGCTGTGCAAAATCCAATGATCGCAACTTAAAGTGAAGAACAGAAAAACAAAAAAGATCAGCTTTGATGATGTTCTCATGACATTGTCCTTGTGTCTATCTACTCAAATAGAAAATGTCCCCAGCTGACAGCTTCTCCCATGCTGTATTGCAAAAAGCATAGTCCTTGGTAATACCATAACCTTCAGATTTCACTCCAATGTTGTTCGCAGTAGCTCACAATGTATGACACAGATGACAGAATGCCCCACTTGAAGTAGGGAGACCATTTTACCATCAACTATTGAGCACTCTGTTTTGCAATGTACAGTGATAGTTTTGTCACCAAGAAGAATATTTGACTGATAGACATCCTTTATAACTTCAAAAGATGGTTCAAGTTCAACAGCAAGAACATCTCATTCTTCAACACATCTGGTAAGTGACACAGGGCATGCAAAACTGGTGCTGTTTGACACTGGGTTTGTCTAAAGAACAGTGTCGTTGTAGCACAACTGAAGGAGACAGTTACAGGACAACACAAAAGAATTACTCTTTGTTGGATCAAGATATGCAGTTTCTTCTGTTGCAAAAGAAGTGTTGATCAACTCCTGGTGAGATCCTGATCTATCCACACCAAACTTTCTTATTAAGTGGTAACTGCCTTCTTCATGATTTGGTTTAGTTTCACTCAATTTAATCAATGATGCAGCTGTTTCATCGATTAACTTAGTTATGTCGCCAATGATTTCAATTGATAACTGTAGTAGTATGATAACATAGTAGTATGAAACTTCTTTTTTTTGCAATCTACTTCGTTTCTGGTCAGGAATACCACACCATGCAGGAGACACAATGTCCTAATCATTTGATATTGATGCATTGAAAGATTAACATTATATATTAATGCTACTGCATTGTCAACAGGAATTGAGCATTTTGTTGACTTAACAGAGGAATGCCAAGTCCAATTGCATTCATCGACTACTGTTTGCAGAGCAACTTTTTTTGTTACATTCTGTTCCTCAGTAAATTGTTCTACCCAACAAATCACATCTTTCAAAATCGACCTTGTTTTTTTCAAACAAGGTGCATCACCAAGGGTTACACTTGGTCTGGTTCTTGGTTTCTTTGTTTAATCTGATGCTTGAACATGCTCAAAGAAAACCAAAATCTTCCATTTAGACACATCATTTTGAGAACTCCTGTTACCAGGTTTTGAATCCAACATTCTCAAGAATTTCATGCTGATGCACCTATGGTCTGGGGGTAGCTTTGGAAGATTCTCTATGAACATGTTTGCCGCTTCATCACATTTCTTGCCCTTCTTTTTTGTTTTTAGGCAAGTGCTTGGTATAAACAAGAAATAGTTCTAATGCTTCTTTGTTATTCCACTTCATTTTGAATTGATTTTCTACCTAAAGAAAATACACCAGCATAAAATTGGCTTTGTCACCCTGAGCTCAAATTAGAGAAAACAAATGCAAACCAGTCAAAAGAACAACCCAAACAGATGAAACTGCAACAACCCATGGCAATTGGCCCAAATATCTTGTAATGATTCAGTATCACTGTTGAGGCACACATACTTCAAAAACAAGCAAACAGAATGCAGGCACACAACAGCAATTGATAACAGCTTTAAGAGAATGACCAATATGAAAGTGAAGTACCAAACAAGTGAGGAAAAAGTGCTGTATCAGCAACATGACAGACTGTACAAAGAAAGTGAAACTGAAACAGGAAGTTGGGCAGTTGGACAAATGGACACAACAAAGTGCTGAATTTCAATTTTGGTTTTGGAAATTAATTTTCAGAGAGTACAAAATCATTGCTGGGTGATGTAAGTGCAAGTCAAATCAAATCCTCAAAAGAAGGGGGGGGGGGGAATGGAGTAAATGAGGAACCCTTCAAAGCCCCTACCAGATAATCATTTTTAACCACATGGGATATGATTTTTTTCTTGAATTAGCCAATCTGGGCACAATGTGCACTAGCAGTTCAGTTACATCATTTATTTTCTCTGTTGATTGCTTTATAAATTGTTTGGAGGTTCTTCTCAAATAGTATGCCTGGAAGTGAGCTTTCACACTTTGGTCCATTGGCTGGAGCAAGGAAGTTGTATTCCTGAGGATATATTCTGTTCTCACATTATCAAAAAGCTCATTGGGTGAATTGGTGTATTGTCTAAAAGGAGCAATGTTTTGTTGAAAATATCATATCTGGCACTTACCTGACTACAGCTGAACAAAAGATGTTTCTAAATCACTCTTTGAAAAGGTTCTTAGTTATTCATGCCTTATTTGAATGCCAACTCAGAGGTAGATTAAACTTTGCAAAGTTCTTGAAAGGCCTTGAAATTTTGGAGTGATACAAGAGCATCAGGCAGTTTTTAAAGCTGTAAATCCTTTTACAATTTTTAAAGTTGTAAATCCTTGGTTTTGATTTTTGTTCATGAGAAATAACAGTTCTAGCATTCATGTACTTCAAGAAAAGTACGTTATATTGTTTCCCTAATGTTGCCTCCTTCAGCAATGCTCAGGATAATTAGTAGCAGCCTCTATATCAACAATGGCAGCTTCACCAGCCATTTTTATGTTGTACAAATTTAAGCTTTTCTTGAACCTTTTGAACCAGATTTTGTCAGGAAAGGGTTTTCATTAGAAGTTCCACTTTCCCTTTTATGCAAATTGCCATGCAAACTTTTGGCTTTGTTTTTAATTACTTTGCATATTATGTCAAATGTGATCCGTGATCCACACACACGGCATTCCAATTTAAGCACCACATTAGTTATGTGATAAAATAATGTTTGAGCAGTTAATGGAGTAGATTCTTGAGCATTTAATTTTCACTCTGTTATCACATATTGTTCTTAATATTATGTTTTAGCAGTATGGATAATTTTTTTCCCACACCAAGTTTAATATGCCGCATAATCCTTTTACAATTCTTTTATGCACAATTACCTTCAGTCCCACTTGATTGTTTCTTTTCAGACATCTTAACTTTGGATAAATCCATCAGTGGTTGTGTTCAACAGTTATCAACGATAAATATTTTGTAAAAAAAATAGCACAAGTAAAGAATTGTTTTGTGAGAGCAAAAAATTGTCTTATTTCTTATTACGTAAAATTGGAGACAGAAAGATGAAAGGGTGAAAGGTGAGATGGAAGGAAGTACTGTATGATTACAGTTAGCTGATGGGTTACCAGGTCATGGGTATTTCGCCTCTTGCATCTCAGACTTAAGCCTTAAGCCATAAAAACTCCATGCTTTCTCACACACACACATACATATACACTCTGTTGTATTGACAAACAACATATGTAGCTACAGACATTACTATTGTGCTGATACTTTTATTGTTGTTGCCAGTTGATTATTCAAAAGTTGGTGAGTTGGTAGTGATGTTGGGGAGTTTTAATTGTATTGGTTTTGGTGTTAATGAGTGTGGGGGTGTTGTTGGTGATGATGGTGGTCATAGTGTTCTTGTGTGCTATTATTGTTGTTTAGGTTCAAGTCAAAGATATTTCATTCAACTTTTAAAATACACTAGAGTACTGCATTATTTCATATCATTGTCTTGTATTTTGGATGGAGTTGCTTTTTCTTGTTCATGCATTTGTTGCTGTTGTTATGGGTGGGTTGGTAACATTAGTAATTGCACTGTTTTTTATGTTAATGGTAGCTGTGTTGGTGTTAATGTTAGATAGTAGTGGTGGTTAAGGTCGATTAGTATCTATCTATCTATCTATCTATCTATCTATCTATATATATATATATATATATATATATAACGTGAGAGAGTTAGGGGTTGGGGGTTCAACCCACTAAGGGATAGTATCTATCCAGTATACTGCTGGGAGGGTACCCAATTATTGCTACACTAGTGCTATACTAGGTGCAATCAATGGGAGCGGGTAAAAGTGGAGGTTTTACCCAAAATTTGTGTAACAATTAGAAAATGGAGGATAATATGCTGAACCCAACTACTTGCAGACGGTGTATCCCATTGAATTCATTAATTTAATTCATAGCAAAAGTGACAAAAAAAGGAAGAAAAGAAAAAGAAAGAAAGAACCAAAGCACAGGTGTCCATGGCAGACTATGTTATTTTGCCAACATGGTTTACATATAGAAGTACAAAGTACATAAGGAATTAGAGGATGAACAGAAGTTTAATCTTACAGCTGTTTCGGCCTAGTTTTGGCAGGCCCCATTCTATCCGAATATTCCTTTCCGGAGTGATTATTGGATGACATTTTGAAATGGGGTTACATGCCCGAACCTCTAGGCCTCTTCAGAGATTCACAAAGGGTTACATACAGATGTAGAGCAAGAGGTAAAAACAGAGGTGTGGTAGATACCAGAAGAAAAACAACAGCAAAAATAAGATAGAAATAAAAATAAAAAATAAAATTGAAATCAAAATATAAATAAAAATAAAAATAAAAATACAAATAAGGGTACAGCAGGAAAAAAAATAATAATAGTAGTAAAAAAGAATACATAAATGAAGGTATAGCATGTGGGACATGCAAAAATATAAAAAAGATATATGTCAAAAAACCCTTAAAAATACAAGGCACCCAAAAAGCCTACAGACATTATAGATAGGTCGCTATAGGCACTCCAATGCACATCTATATGTGTGGGTTTGTGTGCACAGCCTTACTCGGATGTCCCCTTACTCTCATGTACATACTTTCTTGCTGTTGTGATTATAACACCTCGTTGTAAACAATGTTCCTTGTTTTCCCTTGTGGAGCATATGCAAATAGGTTTTTTTTGCTGCCCACTCTTGAGCAGCCAACATACAGTTGTCCATGTGAGAAGCGGGGCTCTTCCAAGAGAAGACCAGCTACAGACAGTGCTCATCTGTTATGTTCATCAACATCAAAAATATATGAATTTTCATGGGAGTTATGGCCGTTATGCATAGAATATAATTTCCAAATTGCAGACAAAATTTACAATCGATAAATGTCTTAGAACAACCAGTCTCTCATCTGGGAAGGCCTTGAAATCAATGTTTCCAACTGGGCACTATGTGTGTCGCAGTGATAATAAAAAGACTCAAAGGAGGT
>NC_142931.1:95558827-95561327 GCF_046866305.1 Octopus bimaculoides | reverse complement strand
AAGAGAGCAGCTAGAGAGATGGATGGAACACTATTCTGAACACTACAGCATGGAAAACAACATCTCGGACAGTGTGCCAGACACCACAGAACACCTACCTGTCATAGAGGAGCTGGACACACTACCAACTGCTGAAGAACTGAGTAGAGCCATTGATGGCTTGCCAACTGGAAAAGCATTGGGTTTGGATGGTATCCCACCAGAGATCATCAGATGTGCAAGGAGAGTTCTACTTAGCCACTTGCTGAAGCTACTGTGTCAGTGCTGGGAGGAAGGATCAGTCCCACAGGACATGAGAGATTGCAACATTGTCACCCTGTATAAGAACAAAGGGGACAAAAGTGACTGCAATAATTACCGAGGCATCTCACTGTTAAGCATCGTCGAGAAGGTCTTTGCCCACGTGGTCCTAAACAGACTACAGAAAATCACTGAGAGGATATACCCTGAATCTCAGTGTGGTTTCAGATCAGAATGCTCTGCCATTAACATGATCTTCTCTCTTCGACAGCTACAGGAGAAGTGCTGAGAGCAAAGACAACCACTGTTTACCAACCTTCGTTGACTTCACAAAGGCTTTTGAGCTTGTCAGTAGAGATGGCCAGTTCAAAATCCTTGCTGAGATTGGCTGTCCTTCAAGACTCCTCAGGATTATCCAATCATTTCACATGGACATGAAAGGCATCATTCAATTTGATGGCTCTTCTTCAGAGGCATTGAACATACGTAGTGGTTTGAAGCAGAGCTGTGTGCTTGCTCTCACCCTGTTAGGCATCTTCTTTGCAGCCATGCTGAAACATGCATTTGGGACACCAACTGATGGTCTTTACCTTCAGTTGGTGGTAAAGATCAGACAGTAAGCTGTTTAGTTTATCAAGGCTGAAAGCAAAATCCAGGGTGTGCCAGGTACTCATCAGAGAAATGCTGTTTGTAGATGACACAGCACTAACAATGCATCCTGAAGAGCAAATGCAGCACATTGTGGACAAACTTTCAAAGGCCTGTCAAGAATTCAGCCTGACTATCAGTCTGAAGAAGACCAGAGTACTGGATCAAAGTACCAAACACCCCTCCCCCTACTATTGCCATCAACAACTACAAGCTGGAAGTAGTCCATGAATTCACCTACCTCAGCTCTACCATCACTGATGACCTCTCCCTGGACCCTGAGATCAACAGGTGAATCTGACAAGCATCCTCTACATTTGCCAGGTTCACAAAGAGAGTCTGGGGAAACAAAAAACTGACTGCAAACACCAAGATTGCTGTCTATAAGTTGTGTGTCCTTAGTACACTACTTTGCAAGACATGGAGCCTCTACTCCAGACAGGAGCAGCATCGTCTTCCATTTTCATAATGTGAGATGCATCTTGGATATCAAGTGGACTGACTGCATCATCAACACCAAAGTCCTCAACCACGCCAAGATACCCAGCATATTTACCCTGCTCCAGCAGCATTGTCTTCTTGCTCAGTCATGTACATCACATGCCAGATAGAAGGATCCCAAAAGACCTCCTGTATGGGGAATTGGCTATTAGCACAAGAGCATGAGGACAACCTCATCTTCGTTTCAAGGACATCTGTAACAGGGATATGAAGTCATTTGATCTGGATGTTCTGAGATGGGAGGTGGTTGCATATGATTGCCCATACTGGAGACATATTCAGTGAAAAGGGATGAAGCGAGGGAAGAAAAACAGGAACTCAATACCAAAGAAAAGCATACTTGATGGAAGAAAAAATCAGTAGTGCCAGCAGAAAGCTCCTTCAAATGCAGTCACTGTATGTGTAACTGCCACTCCCATGTGGGCCTGTATAACCACAACAGATGCTGCACCACCATCAGCAGCTGACATGATTTCTTCAGGTGCAGATTCATGGCCTCTCAAGACTGCCAAATGCCTACTACTACTATATATATATATATATTCATATATAAATTAAATTAAATTAGGCAGCAGTTTAGCAATGTAACACCAAAAAGGAAAATTATAATTGTCATTAAATATGACAGAGGATGTTAGAACACCTACAATGCTAGAAATAAGAGCTAAACTGCTCTGTTACTGCAGTCAACGCACATAATTGTATACATACATACTGTCAGTGACTGTAAACAGCTGAAATCAGCAGTTGTGATATCCCTATACCATCGACGGTTTTAGCTTTAAGACCAAAGCCTCTTCAGTATGGTTGGCACCACTTGCCATATTCCAGATAAGATTGTCACCATTATATATGTCTACTCCATAAAAATCTATGGATGATATAGCGAATCACTAATGTGTATACAAATAAATTTGCTAAATCATCCATAGATTTTTATGGAGTAGACATATATACTGGTGGTGATCTTACCTGGAATCTGGCAAGTGATGCTGACCCTACTGCAGAGGCTTTGGTCTTAAAGCCAAAACTGCTGATAGTATAGGGATATCACAACTGCTGAATTTGGCCATTTAAGGTTGTTGTTAGTATGTATGTTGACAATTATGTG
>NC_142931.1:95552689-95558327 GCF_046866305.1 Octopus bimaculoides | reverse complement strand
TTTGCGGCTGCTTTCAGACAATTCATGAGGCATCCATTTTCCAAATTTAGAAACCTTTCCAAGTTGTTGAAGATGACGATGAACAGTTGTATGGTTTGAACTAAGCTTTATTGCCAATTCTTCAACTGATAATGCAGGATTTTCTTCAAGTAATGCCTCAAGGATCTTATCATCAAACTCAACTTGACGTCCTGTTTGATCTTCATTTTCAAGGCTGAAATCTCTACTTCTGAATTTTGCAAACCATCTTCTGCAAGTGCTTTCATTCAAGCATTCTTTCCCATAAACTGAGTGTATGTTTCGAGTCGCTTCAGCTGCAGAGTTTCCTTTTTTGTACTCATAAAGCATTATGTGCCTTAAATGCTCTTTGGATACTTCCATGTTAGAAAGGATTTTAATCAAAGAAATTTTAATTCTATTATTCTGTAAAATAATATTTAATTAGTTTAAATATACACAAATGCATAAAAATAATTTTTAATTCCATTAGACATTCTAAAATACTATTAAATTTCATTCAGAGACCTTTGGAAATGGGCTGTGCGTGAGAAGACCCGGCAAGCCAAGTAAGATCGTTGCCAGTGCCCCTGGACTGGTTCTTGTGCGGGTGGCACATGAGATGCACCATTTTGAGCGTGGCCGTTGCCAGTACCGCCTGACTGGCTCCTGTAGGATTTTCGAGCGAGATCGTTGCCAGTGCCCCTGGACTGGCTTGTGCGGGTGGCACATAAAAGACACCATTTCGAGCGTGGCCGTTTTCGTGCAGGTGACACGTAAAAGCACCCACTACACTCTCTGAGTGGTTGGCGTTAGGAAGGGCATCCAGCTGTAGAAACTCTGCCAAATCAGACTGGAGCCTGGTGTTGCCATCCGGTTTCACCAGTCCTCAGTCAAATCGTCCAACCCATGCTAGCATGGAAAGCGGACGTTAAACGATGATGATGATGATGATGATGTAAAATCAGACAAAACTTATGGGATGACCTGATAGAAAAACTAGTAAAAAATGGCTGATCAATAAATTTGTTAGCGAAGTGACTAACCCATTAGCTAACAATAACAATAAAAGACCAAACCAGTGCGTATGTTTATTATTACTGCCATAATGCCCCTCCCAAGGTTCAATAGTATTTCTTTCAACACATGAATTCGCATCAGGAATCTTGCAGACCAAATACAAATACGAACTATGATAAGCTCCAGCCAAGCTAGCAAGATGCTGAAGGACACTGTGTTCTGCATTCTAAAAATCAAAATAACCACCAAGCAGCTTCACTTCCAAGCTATACACGTAGGACGACTCAGGCTCACAGAGGGTCAAGCTGGTGGACTAAGGTGCACGCTACTGATCAACATCAAAGAGAGAAAAACGAAACATGTGCCCTAAGATTACCACCAAAGTATGCTGTATATAACAAGGTCAGTAATACACAACTGCTTAAATTGAACCTGTAACAAATACTTCAACAACAAATTGAAATGGATCAAACAACAATGACAATCACAACAGCACACGAGAAACAAAAGCAGATACCCAAACAACATTGATGGAATTGTGATGTTGAACTGTAAACTACTGGAGAAATACAATACCATCACAAATAAGAACAATCACACACCTAGAGTATATGATGTGATAAAATTGGATAACAATAGTGAACATTTGAACTACTGATTAACCAAAGTGTTTGAAATATGACTTAGAAAAACTAGTAAAAAACGGCTGATAGATAAATTTGTTAGTGAAGTAACTAACCCATTAGCTAACAATAACAATAAAGGACCGAACCACTGCACGTGTTTATTATTACTGACATAATGCCCCTCCCAAAGATCAATAGCATTTCTTTAAACATACAAATTCACATCAAGAACCTTGGAAACCAAATACGAATGCAAACTAAATATATATATATATATATATATATATATATATATATATATATATATATATATAATAATAATAATAATAATAATATTAGAGATAAAAATCCAAATTTACAGGTAAAAACTCAATTAAATTCAATTTATCAAAAATTAAAATTAAATGAAGTTTCACAATATAAAATATATAAATATATCATCATCATCATCATCATCGTTTAACGTCCGCTTTCCATGCTAGCATGGGTTGGACGATTTGACTGAGGACTGGTGAAACCGGATGGCAACACCAGGCTCCAGTCTGATTTGGCAGAGTTTCTACAGCTGGATGCCCTTCCTAACGCCAACCACTCAGAGAGTGTAGTGGGTGCTTTTACGTGTCACCTGCACGAAAACGGCCACGCTCGAAATGGTGTCTTTTATGTGCCACCCGCACAAGCCAGTCCAGGGGCACTGGCAACGATCTCGCTCGAAAATCCTACAGGAGCCAGTCAGGCGGTACTGGCAACGGCCACGCTCAAAATGGTGCATCTCATGTGCCACCCGCACAAGAACCAGTCCAGGGGCACTGGCAACGATCTTACTTGGCTTGCCGGGTCTTCTCACGCACAGCCCATTTCCAAAGGTCTCGGTCCGTAGTCATCGCCTCGGTGAGGCCCAATGTACGAAGGTCTTGCCTCACCACCTCAGCCCAGGTCTTCCTGGGCCTACCTCTTCCACGGGTTCCCTCAACTGTTAGGGTGTGGCACTTTTTCACGCAGCTATCCTCCTCCATTCTCACCACATGTCCATACCAGCGCAATCGTCTCTCTTGCACGCCACAACTGATGCTTCTAATGTTCAGCTTTTCTCTCAAGATACTTACACTCTGACGGGTATTCACATTGACATTACACATCCAACGGAGCATACTGGCTTCATTCCTTGCGAGCTTACGTATGTCCTCAGCAGTTACAGCCCATGTTTCACTGCCATGTAGCATGGTTGTTCGTACGCATGCGTCATACAGTCTGCCTTTTACTCTGAGTGAGAGTCCCTTTGTCGCCAGCAGGGGTAAGAGCTCTCTAAACTTTGCCCAGGCTATTCTTATTCTAGCAGCTACACTTTCAGCGCACCCACCCCCACTACTAACTTGGTCGCCCAGATAGCGGAAGCTATCGACTACCTCTAGTTTTTCACCCTGGAATGAGATAGAAGTTGTTTCCTGTTTGTTTGCAGTCTTTATTGCACCTGAACATCTGCCACAAACAAAAACTAACTTGCTAGTTAACCTGCCTTTGATGTTGCTGCACCTCTTATGTGTCCATAGCTTGCACCGGGTACATCTTATAGAGTTACTACCTACTCCTTTTCTACATACTGAGCAGGGCCATCTACCTGAAGGGGTTTGTGTTTTATCTACCTTCCTACTTATTAGGATTTTGGTTTTAGCTAGGTTGACTCTAAGGCCCTTCAATTCTAGACCTTGCTTCCACACCTGAAACTTCTCCTCTAGTTCTGATAGTGACTCCGCAATTAGGGCAAGGTCATCAGCATAGAGGAGCTCCCAGGGGCAACCTGTCTTGAACTCCTCTGTGATTGCCTGGAGGACTATGGTAAATAATAGGGGGCTGAGGACGGAACCTTGGTGGACCCCTACCTCTACCCGGAATTCATTGCTGTACTCATTTCCAACCCTCACCTTACTGGCCGCATCTCTGTACATGGCTCGCACAGCTCTCACTAGCCATTCTTCTATCCCAAGTTTCCTCATTGACCACCAGATAAGGGATCGGGGGACCCTGTCAAAGGCTTTCTCCATGTCAACGAAAGCCAGGTACAGAGGTTTATCCTTGGCTAGGTATTTCTCTTGCAACTGTCTCACTAGAAATAAGGCATCAGTAGTGCTTTTACCTGGCACGAACCCAAACTGCATCTCATCTAAATTGATTCGCTCCCTAATTAGTTGGGCTATGACCCTCTCTGTAACTTTCATAACCTGATCTAACAGCTTGATGCCTCTGTAATTATTTGTATCTAAAGCGTCCCCTTTACCTTTGTAGCAGTTGACTATGATGCTGCTACACCAGTCATAGGGTATGACTCCTTCGTGTATCACCTGGTTCGTAATACGGGTGACTAGGCTATAGCCAACACTGCCAGATATTTTGAGCATCTCTGCAGTGATTCCTGATGGGCCGGGGGCTTTCCCGGTCTTCATACTCTTAATTGCTTTATCTACCCTGGTACTATCAACTCGGATAGCTGGTCCCTCTATTGGGTCGACATAAGGCAGGCTCTCTTTCTCCCATTCATTCTCTTTATTAAGCAATCTATCGTAGTGGCATCTCCAGACCTCTTTCTTTGCATCCTCATTTAATGCAAGCGTACCATCATCCATGCGAACACATTTCTCTCCTACAACATCACTATTCTCTCTCCTACACTGTCTTGCAACCCGAAATACCTCGAGTCTTTGGTCCTCACGGCGCAGAACATTGGCAAATCTTTCCTTATCTGCTTCCCCTCTGGCTAAATAAACCTGTCGCCTAGCCTCCCTTCTGGCACATTGGTACAATTCCCTGCTACCACCGTTCTTCCAGTCCTTCCAAGCTTGTTTCTTTTGTCTAATAGCCCTGTCTACCTCCTTGTTCCACCACCACGTTACTCTGGGTTGGGAGGGGACCTTACACCACCCACAAATCTGGTCGGTGGCTTTCAACAGGTTGTCCCGCAGAAATCTCCAATTGTCTTCCACGTTGTATGATGCTATATCCCCTTCTATTTCGTTAAATGCTTCAAGTAACTTGTCTCTAAGTCTCTGTCCGTTTGCAGGGTCTTTAAGCTTCCACACCCTTCTTCTCCAAGCCTGTCTAATTCTGGGCACCCATTTTGCCTTGATCCCAAAGTCGCTAACTACTAATCTATGTTGTGGGGTACATTCTTCGCCAGGGTAGGTTTTGGCATTTATAAGCCGCCCTCTTTCCCTATTTCTGGCGAGGATGTAGTCGATTTGGCTAGAGTGTCTGCCGGAGCGGTAGGTGACTAGGTGACTGGCAGGTTTCCTGAAGTTGGTATTGCAGACCATAAGATTGGTTGCATCACAGAACTCCAGCAGTCTGGTTCCCTCCTCGTTGCGGGAACCGAAGCCATAGCCTCCATGTATGCCATGGAAGCCCCCAGCACGACGTCCGACATGACCGTTGAAGTCTCCAGCCACAAAGAGAAGGTCCCTGTCACTCGTCGACGAGGTAGTTTGCAAGAGGGTGTCATAGAATTGGTCTTTCAGACCATCTGGTAGCCCAGGTTGAGGTGCATAGGCTGAGATGACAGTAGCTAATCTATGATGAAGCACTAGTCTGATCTTAAGTACTCTGTCACTTACTCTAACGACCTCGATTACCTTATCCACCCATTTCTCCGCTAGAAGTATTCCTACGCCCCCGACCCCGTCAGTGTTCCCTGCCCAGAAAATCTTGTACCTGTGTTCTTTGCCTGTGAGGAACCTTGCAGAACCTCCTCTCCATCTTACTTCCTGGATGCAGCACATATATAAATATATAAATATATAAATATATAAATATATAATTTTAGAAAAAGAATCAAAGTTCATGAACTTATCCATGAACTTATCCATATAGAAAAAATTAATAAGTAAATGCACGATAAATAAGTATAATAAAATACAAAGTAAAAATCATAAAATAATGATATTTTATGATATTTACTTTGTATTTTATTATACTTATTTATTGTGCATTTACTTATTACTTTT
>NC_142931.1:95420189-95550189 GCF_046866305.1 Octopus bimaculoides | reverse complement strand
TCTACGCTGTTCAACAGAAAGAAACACAAGGAAATAAACAGAGAGAGAATAAAATAGCTTTTGGAGCTAGCGGTCAATCGTGGCATATGTATATATATGTATTATTTCACTATTATCAGCGTTTGCTGTATCATTAAATTGTTACCCAAAATCCCAAAAGAATATTTTTCTCCCTCATGTTCTATCCCTCACTACCCTATCTCTGTCCCCCTCTCTCTCTGCCTCACTCTGTCTCTCTCTCTGTTTCGATTACCACTTGCTTCGCCAACACTTCCCCCTCCTCCACCACCACCATCATCCTACCCTATATAAACTAGCACATGCACTTGGGTTCTCCTACTCCATTTTAATAACTACGTCCGAAAGAATACGAATCCAAAACATGCTCTTGTCTAATTTTGCTATCTCGTGGTATGCCCACCCTCTCACCCCCACCACCTGTACCAGAAGGCCCTATCCTCTCTCATCCTTTGGTTGTCTCCCATGAGCACTTCTAAAGGCTAAACGCCATCCCACCCCCACTTAGGTTTTATTTCCTATGCAAGGTAGTGATCATATAGTACATAAGAATGATGGTGTAGTGTATGCAGGTTGAAGGCTATTGATTGTTTGTTGTTCGTTTATGAATTCCATCAAATGCGAGCTTTCATTTTTGGTACATGACACTGCTGTCCTCCATCCCAGGGTCTCATGGGCCCACGCCTCCCACACCCTCAGAGTTGGCACACTCAACGTGGGCAAACTGAAAGGTAGGTCTGGTGAGATTGTTGAGATGCTTGAATGGAGACATGTAGATTTGTGCTGCTGCCAAGAAGTAAGGTGGGGAGGAGGTTCCGCACGGTTCCTCACAGGCAAAGAACACAGGTACAAGATTTTCTAGGAAGGGAACTGTATCAAACTGCCAGAAGGGAAGCTAGGTGACAGGTTCATTTATCCAGAGGGGAAGCAGATAAGAAAAAATTTACCAATGTACTGCACCGTGAGGATTAAAGACTTGATGCATTTCGTGTTGCAAGACAGTGTGTGAGAGAGAATCGTAATGTCATAGGACAGAAATGTGTTCGCATGGATGATGGTTCACTTGCATTAAATGAGGCTGCAAAGAGAGACGTTTTGAGACGCCACTAAGAAAGGTTGCTCAATAAAGAGAATGAATGGAAGAAAGAAAGTCTGCCGAATGTCAGCGCAACAGAGAGACCAGCTATCCAAATTGACAGTACATTGGTAGATAACGCAATTAAGGGTATCAAGACAAGGAAAGCCCCCAGCCCATCAGGAATCACAGCAGAGATGCTCAAAATATCTCGCGGTGTCAGCTTATAGCCTAGTCACCCATATAGTTAACCAGGTGATACATGAAGGAGTCATACCCACTGACTGGTGTAGCAGCACCATAGTCAACTGCTACAAAGGTAAAGGTGACGCTTTCGATACAAATAATTACAGAGGTATCAAGCTGTTAGATCAGGTAATGAAGGTCATGGAGAGGGTCATAGCCCAACTAATTAGGGAGAGAGTCAGTTTAGATGAGATGCAGTTTGGGTTCGTGCCAGGGAAATGCACCACTGATGCTATATTTCTGGTAAGACAGCTGCAGGAGAAATACCTAGCCAAAGATAAACCTCTGTACCTGGCTTTCGTTGACATGGAGAAAACCTTTGACAGGGTCCCCCGATCCCTTATCTGGTGGTCAATGAGGAAACTAGGGATAGATGAATGGTTAGTGACAGCTATGCAAGCCTTGTACAGGGATGCTGTCTGTAAGGTGAGGGTTGGCAATATTCTGAGTAGGGGTAGGAGTCCACCAATGTTCAGTCCTCAGCCCCCGCTTATTCATCATAGTCCTCCAAGCAATAACAGAGGAATTCAAGACAGGATGCCCCTGGAAGCTCCTCTATGCTGATGACCTTGCACTAATTGCTGAGTCACTATCAGAACTAGAGGAAAAGTTTCAGGTGTGGAAGCAAGGTCTAGAATCGAAGGGCCTTAGAGTCAACCTAACTAAAACCAAAGTCTTAATAAGTAGGAAGGCAGACAAACCACAAACCCCTTCAGGTAGATGGCCCTACTCGATTTGTAGAAAAGGCGTAGGTAGAAACTCCATAAGATGTACCCAGTGTAAGCTTTGGACACATAAGAGGTGCAACAATATCAAAGGGAGGTTTAACTGGGAAGATAGTTTTTGTATATGGCAAATGCTCAGGTGCTATAAATTCTGAAAATGTGCAGAGAACAGCTTCTGTCACATTCCAGGTAGAAAAACTAGAAGTAGTTGATAGCTTTCATTACCTAGGGGACCAAGTCAGTAGCAGGGGTGGAGGCTCTGAAAGTGCAGCTGCTAGAATAAGAATAGCCTGGGCAAAGTTCAGAGAACTCCTACCTCTGCTAGTGACAAAGAGCCTCTCGCTCAGAGTAAAAGGTAGACTGTATGATGCATGTGTGCAAACAGCCATGCTACATGGCAGTGAAACATGGGCCGTGAATTCTGAGGATATGCGTAAGCTTGCAAGGAATGAAGCCAGTATGCTACACGGGATGTGTAATGTCAGTGTGCTTACACAATAGAGTGTAAGTGCCCTGAGAGAAAAGTTTGATTCAAGAAGCATTAAATGTGGTGTGCAAGTGGTGTGGTCATGTGTTGCGAATGAATGAGGACAGCTGTGTGACAAAGTGTCACACCCTAGCAGTTGAGGGAACCTGTGAAAGACGTAGACCCAGGAAGACCTGGGATGAGGTGGTGAAGCATGACCTTCGAACATTGGGCCTTACCGAGGCAATGACAAGTGACCGGGACCTTTGGAGATATGCTGTGCTTGAGAAAACACAAGCCAAATGAGACCATAGCCCATGGCCAATGCCAGCGGGTATAACCACCCCATTCGACAATAAGCCTTGCTTGTGAACGATATTTCAACAGTAAGTCTGTTCAAAATAAGAAGTGATCGTCATCATCATAGTTTAATGTCCGCTTTCCACGCTGGCATGGGTTAGACAATTTGACTGAGGACTGGTGAACCAGATGGCTACACCAGGCTCCAATCTGATTTGGCTGAGTTTCTACAGCTGGATGCCCTTCCTAACACTAACCACTCTTAGAGTGTAGTGGTTGCTTTTACATGCCACCGGCACGAAGGCCAGTCAGGCGGCACTGGCAATGGCCATGCACAAAATGGTGTATTTTACGTGCCACCTACACAGGAGCCAGTCTAGTGGCACTGGCAACAGTCTCGCTCGAATGTCTTTACACGTGCCAGGAAGGCAACGCTGGGCACAGCTGCTATCATGATTTTGCTTTTGCTTGTCCCGACAGGTCTTCGCAAGCCGAGTTTAGTGTCCAATGAAAGAGACAACATTGGCATGGGTGCCAGTCGTCAAATTTAGTTTGATTTCGATTTCATTTGCCTCAACAGGTCTTCGAAAGCAGAGTTTAGTGTCCAGTGAAGGAAGGTACGCATAAGTGAGCTGGCTACACCCCTGGCAGAGGCCTTGGATTTAGGTCTCACTTGGCTTGCCGGGTCTTCTCAGGTACAGCATATTTCCAAAGGTCTCGGTCAGAAGTCATCGCCTCGGTGAGGCCCAATGTTCGAAGGTATAGCCTCACCACCTCATCCCAGGTCTTTCTGGGCCCACCTCTTCCACAGGTTCCCTCAACTGCTAGGGTGTGGCACTTTTTCACACAGCTATCCTCATCCATTCTCGCCACATGTCTATACCAGTGCAATCGTCTCTCTTGCACACCACAACTGATGCTTCTTATGTCTAATTTTTCTCTCAAGGTACTTACACTCTGTGTAGTATGCACACTGACATTACACATCCATCAGAGAATACTGGCTTCATTTCTTGCGAGCCTACGCATGTCCTCAGCAGTCACAGCCCATGTTTTACTGCCATGCAGCATGGCTGTTTGTACACATGCGTCATACAGTCTGCCTTTTACTCTGAGTGAGAGGCCCCTTGTCACCAGCAGATGTAAGAGCTCTCTGAACTTTGAGAGCAACCAGCGTACATACGTTGATGGAATGACATCATCAGTTTAATGGGCACAGATTCGATGTCAGGCACAATAACAGTAGTTTGACAGATCTTGCTGAGCATTTCGTTTCAAGCGGCTGCAATTTTGAAGATTTGAAAGTGCATATTCTCAGAAAATATTCTGAATCTACCCCACTTTCACTTCTCAGAATGTATGAGGAGAAATATGTTTGCGGGTTATTAACATCACGCCCTGGAGGAATGAATAAAATGACAGGAGAATATCATCAAATTTATACAAAACTGTTTGATTGAATATTCTTCTTTCTCTCTTTTTCTTTCCTTTTTTTTTCTGTTTGTCTTCTTTTTTCTATTTTTTTCTTTCTGCCTGTTATAAAATTGTAACTTAAAAACTGATAATGTCATTCCATCAACATATGGACGCTGGTTGCTCTTGTTCACACTTTACATTTAAATTTCTGTAATTTTGAATTTTTATCACTTCTTATTTTGGACTTGACAAAGACAGACGTACTGTTGAAATATCGTTCAACTAATAAAATATCTTACAATCGAATCGTGCTCTTCGTCTTGACTAATAATAATAATAATAACAATAATAATATCAAAAAATGCCTTAGGAATGAGAACTGTTACGATCAGGCAAATTCTTATGTATAAAAGGGGTAAACTTCTGATTGCAACATCAGAAATTGCACAAACAGGGAATTAATATTCAAAGATGAAATTATGTAACAACAGGTATAATACCCACAGAATTTCATGTCCAGTCCTCAATTGTTCAAAGGTAGGTGGTGAACGGTCCGATCCGTATGCAGCCTCCTCTCTTGTTTTGCACTATCCACGCCAAGCTCTCCCCTTTTTAACAGGAAGTAAACGAGATTACCTGCCTCGCTCATTAACAGGAAGTAAATGAGATTACCTGTCTCGTCCCATGCTCACTTCCTGTATATATATGTAGACATACCTACATCATTTCAATTCTGACAAAAGGTCGTTGACAAACATTTATCTCACCACATTCAGAAAACATTGTAAGCTCTCTCCCTTAATTATATTATAGACTAGCAGAAATACCCGGCTTTGCCCGGGTTAAAGAGAATAATGAAATCTAAAAACGCCGTCTAGACTATACAACCCTCAACTGTTAGTAGCTACGATACCATATTTCTACATTAATAACTCTCCAATCCATGCCAGCATGGAACATAGACATTAAGTGGAAAGCCAGTCTCTCATCTAGGAGGGCCTTGAAATCAATGTTACCAACTGGGGACTATGTGTGTCGCAGTGATAATAAAAAGACCCAAAGGAGGTCTGCAACGAAATAATTTTACTCAACACTTTGCAAGTGAATCAGTGGAGGCAAAGATGCGTCTCATTTACTTGACAATTTATGCACCACATTGCAGAAATCACAATGTAAGTATATCTGAAAGGGTAGTCTTACACTGTTGTACCGTTGAATTACAAATAATGCTCATCTGTAATGTTCGGGTTAAAATTTCATCAACATCAAAAATATATGAATTTCCATGGGAGTTATGGCCGTTATAGATAGAATATAATTTCCAAATTTCATAAAGATCCGTTCAGTACTTTTGACATAGTTTTGAATAAGAAAACAAATGACTAATGTGTGTGTTTGTGTGCATGTGTTTGTGTGTGATGGGTGTATATATGTATAGATATCTGTATGCATGTATATATATATGTATATATGTGTACATATTACATGTACATCTATATATATATATATACATCTACACATATGTATATATATATATATACATGTATGCATATAGATCTATATCTATATATATCTATGCATATACGTGTACATATTCATGTATATGTATACATATACATCTCTTTCTTTCTCTTTCTCTCTCTCTGAAAGTATCTGTCATTACAGTATCGAAATGTGATTGTTTGAGTTAGTGGAATAACGTGTACATATACATCTATATGTATACATATACATCTCTCTCTCTCTTTCTCTCTCTCTCTCTCTTTCTCTCTCTCTCTCTCTGAAAGTATCTGTCATTACAGTATCGAAATGTGATTGTTTCAGTTAGTAGAATAGTTTCATTTTTAAAGTGAAAGTATTTGACATGAGTGTTTTTGTTTCACTTTTGACACGTAATACTTAAATAGTGGAGGAGATATTATGTTGCCGTGGGCTCGAACTCTGCAAGAAGTAAAATTTTTTTTGACTAAAACACAACTGGAACCCTAAGTAAGGCATGTGTAAAATTTGAATGAAATTGGTTGCGTAGTTCTCGAGTTTTAGGGATTCACACAGACACACAGACAGACACACACACACACATTCTCATTTTTATATATATAGATATACATAACAGAACCCAGGTTCGTAATTTCCCCAAGACACCTGATGAAGGCTAGAGGGTATATCAGCCGAAATGTGTTAACAACAAACAAGATGAGGACAAATATCCATCAAATGTAAATAATGTACATTATTCCTCATCTCTTAAATATAGAACTGTGTTACAGTTACTAGTACAGGTATTATTACAATACCTGGTGCAGTATTATTTTGGGAGAAAAATGTTGTACCTCTTATAAAAGCAGGTAGTAATTTTACCTTGTCCTTATTCTTAGTGTAACATTTGAAGAGTGCAGTTCGATTTTAACAGTTATTTTATCAAAGCTATAATGGAAGTGACAAAGAACGATATTCAACATATTTTGCTTTAGAAGTTCAATAAAGGCAACAACCCAAAGGAAAGTGTGAGGAATATTAATGCAGTATATGGGGATTGGACAATAAAGTGTAAGCCAGTGTTAAAGGTGGTTCCAGAAATTCCAAGCTGGAAACTACAGCATAGAAGACAAGCTTCGTCCTGGTAGATCTGTAGAGCTCAATGAGGATGTCCTGCAAACCCTGGTGGAACAAAATCCCATCAAACCAGTTGAAGAACTAGCAGAAAAGCTTGGATTTGGTCAGTCAACTATTTATCAACACCTGTTTGCCATCGGAAAAGTGAGCAAATTGGGTCAATGGGTTCCTCACAAACCTTTCAAGTCTAATTGTGCACAGAGAGTAAATGTGTGCTCTTCTTTGCTGTCATGTCTCACCAATCAACATTTTTGGGGGCTGAATAGTAACTGGTGATGAGAAATGGGTTCTCTATAAAAAGACAGTGGGTAGGGAAAGGAGAAACACCAGCAACCCAGGCTAAAAAAGGTCTTCATGTTGTTACCTGTTTGGAGGGATAGGAAAGGTTAGTGCATTTTGAACTTTTAAATCCAAACCAGTGTATGCGTATGGTGGTGGTGGCATGTGTGCGATACCATAGTGTGTAAGGTAGCGTGTGTGCGTGCGTTTGGTGGTATGTGTGTATGTGTATGGTGACAGGTGTATGTGTATGGTGATAGGTGTATGTTTTTGCACATGTGAGTAGACGTGATGGTCAGTAGTAGTTGGGGGCAATGGAAGGATTTTTGAAAGGCAGTATGAAGAATGTGTGTATGTGTATGGACATGTCTCCCACTCTCAGGGTCACTGTCTCTCTCTCTCTTTTTCTGTATATGTATGTGTTTCCATGTGTGTATGTGCATCTGAGTGTGGAAGTATATGTATGTGCGTGTGTGTGCATATGTATGTGTGTGTGTGTGTACACATATATATATATATATATATATATATATATATATAAGAATTTAAGGATTGGAGAAAACGCATGTTATAATTGCATACTTTATTCCTACATATGTTTCAAAGGATTACAACCTGTGTGATCCATAGGGATCTTTGATATTAAGATTGTAACCTTCTCATCAGGGAAAGCATGGGAATCGTCTTAAACGTAAGACATTATGACCGATTATGAAAACAATAGATGGATAAGGTTATGACTTGATTCATTTGAAAAAAACCGTTAGAGAATTGGACGCTGCCGGATAGTGGGTTGGACAACACATACCAATCAATGTGTAAGAGCGTACATGCATACATAAATACACATACACAGACACACACATATACATGCATACTGATACACACACACACACATATATACATATATATATGCGCATATACACATACATACACATGTGCACCCGTATATACATATGTATACATATATATACATATACACACACACACACACACATATATATATACATACACACCTATATATATATACACACTCATACGTCCACATTTATACATATGTACATACGTACCCACGCATATACAAATATACACATGTGTGCGTGTCCCCATATACACATATGTATCCGTCTACATATACACACATGTATAAATAGAAATATATTCATGCACATACACGTAGCTATACATCTACGCCTATTACCTAATCAAATAATCAGATTCGCATATACATATACATACATGAATACATACGCAAACACACGCATGCACATACATACATACATACAAATACATATACATATATACATATATACATATATATACATATATATATGTGTATATATAAAAGAAAAATAACTCAAGTGTTTTATATATACATACATACGCACACCCATATACATACATCCACATATCCATATATGTGTGTGTGTGCATGCATGCATATACATATATATATGTGTGTGTGTGTGTATATATGTATATATATGTATACATATGTATATACGGGTGCACATGTGTATGTATGTGTATATGCGCATATATATATGTATATATGTGTGTGTGTGTGTGTGTATATCAGTATGCATGTATATGTGTTTGTGTATGTGTATTTATGTATGCATGTACGCTCTTACACATTGATTGGTATGTGTTGTCCAACCCACTATCCGGCAGCGTCCAATTCTCTAACGGTTTTTTTCAAATGAATCAAGTCATAACTTTATCCATCTATTGTTTTCATAATCGGTCATAATGTCTTACGTTTAAGACGATTCCCATGCTTTCCCTGATGAGAAGGTTACAATCTTAATATCAAAGATTCATTTGAAAAAAACCATTAGAGAATTGGACGCTGCCGGATAGTGGGTTGGACAACACATACCAATCAATGTGTAAGAGCGTACATGCATACATAAATACACATACACAGACACACACATATACATGCATACTGATACACACACACACACATATATACATATATATATGCGCATATACACATACATACACATGTGCACCCGTATATACATATGTATACATATATATACATATACACACACACACACACATATATATATACATACACACCTATATATGTAATCCTTTGAAATATATGTAGGAATAAAGTATGCAATTATAACATGCGTTTTCTCCAATCCTTAAATTCCTAAATATACTCAAATACCCAAAATTTCAAGGAGTTCCTGCCTTAAAAACAGGAGCTAACCACAGTTATTTTGTGTTCTTTGCTACATTGGTTTCTATTAACCCATTTATTCTATCAGAAGAATTTTTATTCATTAAGATAGAAGAAATACACATAATTATATATATATATATATAAATAAATTAATGGAGTTAAATGCAGGTGTTGTTCAAATTCTTTTACTTCCAACACATGTTTTGAAGATATCACTGGTATTATTCCAAAGGAATGTAAAACAATGTAATCTTCTCTTCAGGGAAATGAAGAAATGAAACTCGTGAATAAGATATTTTAACAGAAAATGATGGATATGTATAGTGATTAACTGAATGCTATTAAGTTTGTTTTAAAAAAACGTTTGAGGGTATAACGTCAAAGGTAGCCTATAGAAAGAGAAGGGGTAAAGGAAAGAAAAAAACAAATAAATGAGAAGTATATAACGATATGTATATTAAATAGAATCCTATAGTTTTGGAAAAAGATATATCTAGTGAATGTGAAATGTAAGAAGAAAATTTATGTTTAAATTATATATAATGATAGATATCACTTATATGAACTAAAGGTGTGTTTCTGCCAATGTTTACATCGGTATGCATGCTCTATAACCATGTTTACAAGGGGGTTTTTAGAAAAAAGAGTAAAATATAGTTCAGAATTACAGAGAAGATAGAATTCCTTGCCTTTATCATAAGGTATCGATATTGAGAGAATCAACCAATCTAAATGAAATTGTTTATTGTGGTCTTTTAGATACCAAATTAATTTACTAAGCCCTGTACTGTTACGTTTATTCCTATCCCTAAATGTAGAGTTATGATTAGAAATTCTTTTAGATAATTGAGAAGATAAGCTGCCTATATAAAAAAAATACTTCATTACCAGAAGTAATCTTACACTGGTATATAGTGCCCTTGTGTATATATGTACATATCTAATATTGTATGTATATATTTTATTAATTTGCCTGTACGGCTGATAATTCGCTTGCCACTTGTGACGGTATTTTAATAATACCATCCCTATATTTATTTATACATATGTGTGTGTATATATATATATATATATATATATATATATATATATATATATATATATATACTGACATTGATGTAGCAACAATTGAAATATTGTCTAGGTAAATGCAGCTGATGAAGACTGATCAAATTTACGTTGATAAACGTATTTGAAGAGTCAGAAACTGGTCCTGCATTATCCAATTCTGGGTTGTCCATTTATCGCATGTTCTTCCTAGAGGTAAGACAAATTTTTCATGTTTGTTGCACTCACATATCTTTGCCAGTATATACGCAGTGAAGCTTTACTATAGTGTTGTAATTGTATCAACTGCTATTTCCAGTGAATTTTGGTGCATTGTTGTACCACTAATTTATATATCTATATTTAGATTTATACACGCACACACACATACATACACACACACATATATAAATACACATATATATGTGTATGTGTATATATATAGATATATATATATCATCATCATCATCATCATCGTTTAACGTCCGCTTTCCATGCTAGCATGGGTTGGACGATTTGACTGAGGACTGGTGAAACCGGATGGCAACACCAGGCTCCAGTCTGATTTGGCAGAGTTTCTACAGCTGGATGCCCTTCCTAACGCCAACCACTCAGAGAGTGTAGTGGGTGCTTTTACGTGTCACCCGCATGAAAACGGCCACGCTCGAAATGGTGTCTTTTATGTGCCACCCGCACAAGCCAGTCCAGGGGCACTGGCAACGATCTCGCTCGAAAATCCTACAGGAGCCAGTCAGGCGGTACTGGCAACGGCCACGCTCAAAATGGTGCATCTCATGTGCCACCCGCACAAGAACCAGTCCAGGGGCACTGGCAACGATCTTACTTGGCTTGCCGGGTCTTCTCACGCACAGCCCATTTCCAAAGGTCTCGGTCCGTAGTCATCGCCTCGGTGAGGCCCAATGTACGAAGGTCTTGCCTCACCACCTCAGCCCAGGTCTTCCTGGGCCTACCTCTTCCACGGGTTCCCTCAACTGTTAGGGTGTGGCACTTTTTCACGCAGCTATCCTCCTCCATTCTCACCACATGTCCATACCAGCGCAATCGTCTCTCTTGCACGCCACAACTGATGCTTCTAATGTTCAGCTTTTCTCTCAAGATACTTACACTCTGACGGGTATTCACATTGACATTACACATCCAACGGAGCATACTGGCTTCATTCCTTGCGAGCTTACGTATGTCCTCAGCAGTTACAGCCCATGTTTCACTGCCATGTAGCATGGTTGTTCGTACGCATGCGTCATACAGTCTGCCTTTTACTCTGAGTGAGAGTCCCTTTGTCGCCAGCAGGGGTAAGAGCTCTCTAAACTTTGCCCAGGCTATTCTTATTCTAGCAGCTACACTTTCAGCGCACCCACCCCCACTACTAACTTGGTCGCCCAGATAGCGGAAGCTATCGACTACCTCTAGTTTTTCACCCTGGAATGAGATAGAAGTTGTTTCCTGTTTGTTTGCAGTCTTTATTGCACCTGAACATCTGCCACAAACAAAAACTAACTTGCTAGTTAACCTGCCTTTGATGTTGCTGCACCTCTTATGTGTCCATAGCTTGCACCGGGTACATCTTATAGAGTTACTACCTACTCCTTTTCTACATACTGAGCAGGGCCATCTACCTGAAGGGGTTTGTGTTTTATCTACCTTCCTACTTATTAGGATTTTGGTTTTAGCTAGGTTGACTCTAAGGCCCTTCAATTCTAGACCTTGCTTCCACACCTGAAACTTCTCCTCTAGTTCTGATAGTGACTCCGCAATTAGGGCAAGGTCATCAGCATAGAGGAGCTCCCAGGGGCAACCTGTCTTGAACTCCTCTGTGATTGCCTGGAGGACTATGGTAAATAATAGGGGGCTGAGGACGGAACCTTGGTGGACCCCTACCTCTACCCGGAATTCATTGCTGTACTCATTTCCAACCCTCACCTTACTGGCCGCATCTCTGTACATGGCTCGCACAGCTCTCACTAGCCATTCTTCTATCCCAAGTTTCCTCATTGACCACCAGATAAGGGATCGGGGGACCCTGTCAAAGGCTTTCTCCATGTCAACGAAAGCCAGGTACAGAGGTTTATCCTTGGCTAGGTATTTCTCTTGCAACTGTCTCACTAGAAATAAGGCATCAGTAGTGCTTTTACCTGGCACGAACCCAAACTGCATCTCATCTAAATTGATTCGCTCCCTAATTAGTTGGGCTATGACCCTCTCTGTAACTTTCATAACCTGATCTAACAGCTTGATGCCTCTGTAATTATTTGTATCTAAAGCGTCCCCTTTACCTTTGTAGCAGTTGACTATGATGCTGCTACACCAGTCATAGGGTATGACTCCTTCGTGTATCACCTGGTTCGTAATACGGGTGACTAGGCTATAGCCAACACTGCCAGATATTTTGAGCATCTCTGCAGTGATTCCTGATGGGCCGGGGGCTTTCCCGGTCTTCATACTCTTAATTGCTTTATCTACCCTGGTACTATCAACTCGGATAGCTGGTCCCTCTATTGGGTCGACATAAGGCAGGCTCTCTTTCTCCCATTCATTCTCTTTATTAAGCAATCTATCGTAGTGGCATCTCCAGACCTCTTTCTTTGCATCCTCATTTAATGCAAGCGTACCATCATCCATGCGAACACATTTCTCTCCTACAACATCACTATTCTCTCTCCTACACTGTCTTGCAACACGAAATACCTCGAGTCTTTGGTCCTCACGGCGCAGAACATTGGCAAATCTTTCCTTATCTGCTTCCCCTCTGGCTAAATAAACCTGTCGCCTAGCCTCCCTTCTGGCACATTGGTACAATTCCCTGCTACCACCGTTCTTCCAGTCCTTCCAAGCTTGTTTCTTTTGTCTAATAGCCCTGTCTACCTCCTTGTTCCACCACCACGTTACTCTGGGTTGGGAGGGGACCTTACACCACCCACAAATCTGGTCGGTGGCTTTCAACAGGTTGTCCCGCAGAAATCTCCAATTGTCTTCCACGTTGTATGATGCTATATCCCCTTCTATTTCGTTAAATGCTTCAAGTAACTTGTCTCTAAGTCTCTGTCCGTTTGCAGGGTCTTTAAGCTTCCACACCCTTCTTCTCCAAGCCTGTCTAATTCTGGGCACCCATTTTGCCTTGATCCCAAAGTCGCTAACTACTAATCTATGTTGTGGGGTACATTCTTCGCCAGGGTAGGTTTTGGCATTTATAAGCCGCCCTCTTTCCCTATTTCTGGCGAGGATGTAGTCGATTTGGCTAGAGTGTCTGCCGGAGCGGTAGGTGACTAGGTGACTGGCAGGTTTCCTGAAGTTGGTATTGCAGACCATAAGATTGGTTGCATCACAGAACTCCAGCAGTCTGGTTCCCTCCTCGTTGCGGGAACCGAAGCCATAGCCTCCATGTATGCCATGGAAGCCCCCAGCACGACGTCCGACATGACCGTTGAAGTCTCCAGCCACAAAGAGAAGGTCCCTGTCACTCGTCGACGAGGTAGTTTGCAAGAGGGTGTCATAGAATTGGTCTTTCAGACCATCTGGTAGCCCAGGTTGAGGTGCATAGGCTGAGATGACAGTAGCTAATCTATGATGAAGCACTAGTCTGATCTTAAGTACTCTGTCACTTACTCTAACGACCTCGATTACCTTATCCACCCATTTCTCCGCTAGAAGTATTCCTACGCCCCCGACCCCGTCAGTGTTCCCTGCCCAGAAAATCTTGTACCTGTGTTCTTTGCCTGTGAGGAACCTTGCAGAACCTCCTCTCCATCTTACTTCCTGGATGCAGCACATATCTACGCATCTCCGTTCAAGCATCTCAACAATTTCACCAGATCTACCTTTCAGCGTGCCGACGTTGAGAGTGCCAATCCTAACAGTATGGGTGTTGGGGGTGTGGGCCTGTAGCCTGGGAAGGGGAAAAGCAGTGTCGTGTACCTGAAAAGAAAACTTGCAATTGGAAGAATTCATAAGCAAAACAGTACCTACAACCTGCAAACATTTCTCAACCTTAATGCGCTACCCAAAGGTAGGGGAGAGGATGATATATATATATATATATATATATATATATATATATATATACTTATATATATGTGTATGTATATATATGTATATATATATATATATATGTATATATATATATATATATATGTGTATATATATATATATATATATATATATATATATATATATATATATATATAGTAGTATAATATAAAATAAATGGAAGGTTTGAATAGAGCAAAATCAATTTATTTACATAACTTTTGATCATGTAATGCCAACGATTGTTTCAATATCCACCATTATTTATTATACAATTAATAATTGCATTAAGAGTTCCAAAAGCAGAAAACTCTTCAGGGCCCAAATCTATAGTCTATATTGAACACTCAATCTGTTAGGGTGTAAAGATAAATATGTCGATTTTGGCCCTGAAGAGATTTCTTTGGAACTCATAATGCAATTATGAATTATATCATTAATTGTATAATAAATGAAGGTGGATATTGAAATTGTTGTAGGCATTATGTAATTGACTGTTGTGTAAATAAATTGATTTTGCGGTATTCAAACTCCCCGTTTTCTTTATATTACTAAATTTATATTTGCATATATCGAATCAGATGGAAACATTTATATGAACTACTGGAACTCCATTATGTGTATATTACTGGTGTCTATTAAACACTAATACTCACGCAAGGAGACAAATTCCAGTGAATTAACAGATATATGGATAAACTGGACGAAGCTAGGATGTAAGACATCTCTGGAAAGAGCAATCTCTTACTTTACAAAATCTCATTAACACTCATTATATATATATATATATATATATATATATATATATATATATATATATTTTTATATATATATATGTGTTTATATATATGTGTGTGCGTATGTGTTTTTGTATCTATACATGTGTGTGTCTATATGTATATATATTTATTTATTATATGTATATACATGCATCACATTTCACATGGGTGGATGAAAGAATATATAATAGGGATTATGCATACAGATGACAATCTATTTACTTTTAAATGTATTTCTGTCCAAATGCTTAGAAAAACAAATCTGTTAGTTTTGTATGACTTAAAAATAATTTCACCATATGTTACTATTTGCATTTTGGTTTATAACTTTGTGATACATCTATTTCAGGTCTTTGATTCTGTTTTCAGTTGTATGCTATTGTAGCATTGCCTTTATTTATAAACATTTAATCTATGTTTACTTTTATCTCTTGAGAATGCTCCAAACATTAGTATATGACCACATTTTCTTCTACCTTGAGGTAAACTATTATCATTATCAGCAACAGTATCAAAATAACATTATAATGTGTTATCAGTTTTCATTTCCAAATATTTCTCCATGGTGGTTTTATGTGACTAACATACCCACATTTACATGCACACATTTTCAGAATCAATAAAAGCAGAAAAACAGGCATAAAGTTTTGTCACATATCTGTTACTTTTCAATTTCAGATTCTTCTATCTACAACAGTAATATTGGCATACCAATCTTACAATAATTCTGCTTGTCATTGCGTTACTTAGCCTACCAGTAATGTTTTCACATGATTAGAGAAAAAGGGGGAGATTGAAAAAGAGGGAGAGAGAAACATCCATGGTGTGAGGTAGAGAGAATGTAATTGTAACGCTTTCACATGACTAGTTGAAGGGAAAGAGAATAATAGGATAAGGTGAAGAGTGAGACAGAAAGTGGGAGACAGAAAGTGGGAGACAGAAGCATCCATGACATGAGATAGGGGGAATGTAATATTTATTATGTGATTAAAAAAGTTAGTTGAAGATAGAGGAGGAGAGTTCAGAATATAATTTTAGCAGAGGGGTGATGTTCTGATGGTGAGGTTAAATAAGAGCAGAAAGAGAGAGAGGAGGGGAGAGAGAGAAGGGAAGAAAGAGATGATGATAGTGGAGATGGAGGTGGTGGTAGCAGTGATTGGATAATGAAAAGTGTATTTTTTTTTTTTAATTGAACCAACTTTCTTATATCCTCGATCACTTAACACATGCACATAAGTGCAATTCTGTGAAATATTCACACTTATTTATGTGGCAGATGTATGCAATTTAACAAAAGATTGTATCATATGTATGGGATATTTTTCTTTTCTTTATGGTGAAAATGGAAAAATAAGAATGAAATTTTTTATGAGTGCTGTGTATTAAGTCTATAAAATTGTGCATAAAGTGTATATATAAAGTGCATTAAATAATCATCATATTCCAATTTCTTTCATTTTTCAATGAGTAGTAGAGTGACTATCTTTTCATATAGACACAACACAGGCTACACTTTCAGGTTTTTTGGATAAAGTTTTCAGAAATAACCCCATAGGTTTACCATTAATTTCATGAAATAGTCATAATAATTTGCTAAAAACATATCTCTATTATTCTTGTCACCTACATTTATCAGTGTAGATATTACAAAATCCTGATGAACATAGTTAATTCATTCCATGAAAATGCTGTGCCAATTGGAGGTGGGCAGGTAGAGACATGTTGTTTACATATAATAATGTTGTAATCGGTTCTTGAACTATCAAAATATTTTGCTGAACTTTTTAAAAACATATTTGCAATACTTTATTAGAAAGGATTGTAAAGATGTTTTCACTGTTCAGCAGTTTATTAAAAATGAAACATTATGTTGACTTCCAGTGTAAATATAAAAGTGTGAGAATATATTTTTATAAATATATTTCATAGAAAAAATGTTTATCCTAGGTCATTTGTATCCCATTCCATTTTTTTTTTTTCTCTTTGTGTTTATTAACTTGTGCCAGTGATATTTGGCACTTTCATAGTTTTTTGAAATGACAGTAATGAGAAGAATTTAGGTAATAAAATCTTATTGTTATATTTATTTATGTACACAAATGAGCAAAATGTGAAAATACGAGGTCTGATCAATATGTATCCAGTCTGTGGCCATAGTAATGAAGTGAAAGCATGCACAGTAAAGCTGCTTGACACAGATTGACCTTGACCTCTGCTGCACATGTGCATTAAGTTTTAACATCCTTGCTCACTTCTGCTGTTTACAGCAGTGCTTCGAATTAACATGTGTAACGTGTGATCATTGCAATGACCATGGCAGAGAAAGTTGTCATGGTGTACCTGCTCAGAGGCCTATGCAAAGTTGCAGAAATTGTATGGAGAGGGGTGTATGAGCTGCACACATGTGTACGAGTGGTTCAGACATTTTCAAGATGGCCGAAAAAATATTGATAGTGATGAATGAACATTCTGAGAGACCCGCAACCAGCAGAACTGAGAAAAACATTGCAGATGTGTGTGTAGCTGTGAGGAGAAATTGTTGAATCACCAAACTTGAGTTACCAAAGGATGTGTAGTTTAGTTATGGTTCAGTTCAGTCCATTATCACTGAAGATTTGGGTATAAAATGTGTGTCTGCCAAGTTTGTGCTAAAACTGCTTTCAGCTGACCAAAATGACACTTAGGTTTCAGTTGCACAAGATCTCCTTGATTGTGTTGTGAACAATGAAGTCTTTTTGAAAAGTTTGCGTAGGCCTCTGAGCAGGTATCGGCAAGCTTTTGGCAAAATTTGATGCAGATTATCTGCTCAACTTTCTCTGTCATGGTCAATGTGATGAACACATGCTACACATATTCCTTCCAAGCACTGCTGTAAACAGTGGAAGTGAGCTCGAACATTAAAATTTAATGTACATGCACAGCAGAGTTCAAGGTCAGTCTGTGTGCTTTAGCTTCATTACTATGGCAACAGTCTGGATACTTATTAATCAGACCATATATGTGCCCTGCCAGCATCATAGTTCCACCTACAGCATACAAAAAGAAACGGTTCTGTTTTTGTTTTTCTGGTGTGGGGTCATCTTGAGAATTATCCCATTAATTACTTAAACATTAGCTTAAAATTAAAGTAATTCCAGTGAGGGTGGCTGATTTTACTAATTAGTTAAATTGTCAATTTTATATAGCTTACAATGTAATAAGTTTCTTAGCAAAAATTAATTGTATAAAATTCTTCTCAAAACTACCAGTCATTTCACAAAGCAAAATTACCATCTGCTGAACTCTTGTTAGCTGGAAGTAGAAAAGGTCTGAGCTTTGATATATAAAAGTGTGTAGTGCTGCAAAAGTGTATCTGTGTTTTAAGTTCTTTGTCTAAGTTTTGCCAAATTGACACACTTTGTTCTGTTGTTAATTGCTTAAACATTTCAAATTATCAAGACATAGTATCACATTCTTTTCTAGTCATTTCCTTTATTTGTTGTTAATTTCATCACTTTATTCCTTTCTTCACAAATGATCCAAATGAAGGCAGTGATGTGTGTCATAATTGCTTTACTTCACAATTATATCATGATATATTCTGTTGCATTTTATTTGCACTTACAGCCTTGCCTATCATAATGAACAATAGGAATTTGCAATCTGTGATATAGCTGATAACTGGGAATTTCAATGAAATAACTTGCTAGGGCCAGCCAAACCAATGGTAAGATGGTAGTATAACAAGGTTGATAGAGCAATAAGCATTAAGAGACAGTCTTGGAAAAACCTAGAAGGTAGGTGGTAATAGAAATCATTATCAAATGGCTAGAACAGATAGGTGATAGGAATACTTGGTTAAGGGTGAGACAGAAAGAAAGAGATTTGCACCTGTTCTTTATACCTGCAATAAGAGGATGAGGATTGGAGGCATGAAATGATCAGAATTGCAAGAGTGTGTGTGAGAGAGTACCGATATGTCATTGGTGAGAAGTATCCAGAATGACAAAATGATACTCGCCATCAATACTGAAAACAAGAAAATGGCATTGTTAAATGTGGATAATGCATGGAATAAAGAGGGACTATCTCATGCTGACTCTTCAGAAGGACAAGCAATTCAAGTTGACATCAATATGGTAGATAAAGCAATTAAGGATGTGAAGAGAAAGAAAGCTGTGGGTTCATCAGGAATATCTGTAGAGATGCTCAAACTATGTGGTGAGGTAAGGATACATGATTACTACTCAGATTATTAATCAAATCATACAGGTGCCACACTCAATGAGGGGTGTAACAGTAATGCTACACAGACAAAGGTGACCTTAGAGAGAAGCAACTATAGAGGAATCACACTATTGTCTCAGGTTATGAAGGTCATGGAAAGAGTCATATTATTGATCTTGTACAGAGTAGACCTAGATGAGATGCAGTTTAACTCTTGCCTGGAAGAGGTGCCACAGGTACAATTTTCCTTGTGAGCAACTGCAAAAAAATACTCTGTGAAGAGTAAATTACTTTTCCTGGCATTTGGAGAAGGCATTTGACAAGGTACCATGTTCAGTAATTTGGTGATCACAAAAGAAACTAGGTGTGGGTAAATGGCTTGTGAGGGCTGTATGAGAAATGTACGAAGAAGTAAGTAAAGTGAAAGTCAACAATGATTTCAGTGATGGATTTGGATTGAAGGTAGGAGTTCATCAAGGTTTAGTACTCAGTCCTCTCCTATTCATCATAGTCCTACAGGTAATCATAGGGTAATTTAAGGCCAGATGTCCATGAGAACTTTTATATGCTGATGATCTACTTCTCCTAGTTGAATTTATGGGAGAATTAGAAAAAAAAATTCCAGGTTAAACCTAGAATCAAGAAGCTTCAATGCAAACTCAACAAAGACAGGGATTTTAGTAATAAAGAAGGTAAGACCCTAGTATCTTCAAAGGAATGGCTTTGTTTGATATGTAGAAAAGAAATAAATATAAATTCCACATGCTGTACCAAATGTAAGCTATGGACACACAGGAGGTGTAGTAGAATCACAGGCAGACAATGTAAGAGATGCACTGGAGCAGTACATACTATGAGCACACCAGAAATGGATTCTTTTAACTGTTCAGGTGTCCCTAGAAGTTGTCAATAACTTCTGTTACATAGAAGAGTAGGTAGAGATTAAGAAAGTATAGTAACCAAGATGAGAATGGGTTGGAAAAAGTTCAGGGAGCCACTACTGCTGCTGGCAATAAAGATCCTTTCCCTCAGAGTGAAGGGCAGATTGTATTACACTTGTGTTATCTAGTTTACTATGTAAACTAGATACAATGCTCCAAATACAACAACTGTTACATCAGTATCACAGTCTGACCACTCCATGTCCAAATGAAGGAGCATCTCACTACCAATGCATCTTCCTTCCGCAAATACTTAACCAAATGTGCCAACATCACCAAAGACATAGACGTCTCTATACTAGACTCGGAGAGGAAACAGGAAATCTCTGTATCAAGGAAGCTATGTTGATCCGCCACCTCAACCCCAAAATCAACAATCTATTAGAGATGGCTCCTATAAATACATTACAGCAACTACAACCAACATCATAACACATGCCACCAACCACCACCACCACATGTAAATATGTCACAACGACCATGACCAATAGTTGGAGATTTGCTGCTGCTGCTAACCCAAATGCCAAGCTGTTAAAAGTAAAATAATAAAATTGATGTAAATACACATTTCTTGGACTGCTTTCTTCTGATGATCAGCCTTTGCACATGAAATATAAAGATTTTTTGTAAAACTTTCTGCATTGTTCGAAGCTTTCTTTATTTCCTTTTTCTTTCATTTTCTACTTCTGTACTACAATATTTCAAAGCAAACTACAATGCTCTTATGTGTGTGTGTTTTGTAAATTTTCACTTCAAATATTGCGTAAAGTGGCATTGCAAGCAGAGTTGGTACAGAAACAATTGTAACGAATCCTTAAAGATGTGTTAGAGGATTTCTTTCTCTTATTTGGATCTGTTGGACCAGGTAATGAAGGTCATGGAGAGGGTCATAGCCCAACAAATTAGGGAGAGAATCAGTTTAGATGAGATGCAGTTTGGGTTCATTCCAGGAAAAAGCACCACTGATGCTATATTTCTGGTAAGGCAGCTGCAAGAGAAATACCTAGCCAAAGATAAACCTCTGTACCTGGCTTTCGTTGACATGGAGAAAGCCTTTGACAGGGTCCCCCACTCCCTTATCTGGTGGTCAATGAGGAAACTAGGGATAGATGAGTGGTTAGTAAGAGCTGTGCAAGCCATGTACAGGGATGCTGTCAGTAAGGTGAGGGTAGGCAACGAGTACAGTGAAGAATTCTGGGTAGAGGTAGGGATCCACCAAGGTTCAGTCCTCAGCCCCCTCCTATTTATTATAGTCCTCCAGGCAATAACAGAGGAATTCAAGACGGGATGCCCCTGGGAGCTCCTCTATGCTAATGACCTTGCACTAATTGCTGAGTTACTATCAGAACTAGAGGAGAAGTTTCAGGTGTGGAAGCAAGGACTAGAATCGAAGGGCCTTAGAGTCAACGTAGCTAAAACCAAAGTCCTAATAAGTAGGAAGGTAGACAAAACACAAACCCCTTCAGGTAGATGGCCCTGCTCGATCTGTAGAAAAGGTGTAGGTAGAAACTCTATAAGATGTACCCAGTGCAAGCTATGGACACATAAGAGGTGCAGCAATATCAAAGGAAGGTTAACTAGGAAGTTAGTTTTTGTATGTGGCAGATGTTCAGGAGCAATAAACGCTGAAAATGTGCAGAGAACAACGTCTGCCACATTCCAGGGAGAAAAACTAGACATAGTTGATAACTTCCGCTATCTAGGTGACCAAGTTAGTAGTTGGAGAGGGTGTGCTGAAAGTGTAGCTGCTAGAATAAGAATAGCCTGGGCAAAGTTCAGAAAGCACTTACTTCTGCTGGTGACAAAGGGCCTCTCACTAGGAAGAGCTCATCAGTTCTGTACCAGCACGCTGAGCAAGAACACGGAGGCTCACTCAACAACATAGAAATTAAAATCTTATCCACACATAATAGAAGATAAACCTAGCCTGAATAGGAAACTGGAATGGAACACTAACACACACACCTAACAAACCACAACATATGACAATAAATTCCCCATAAACCAATAACAATATGAACAAAATATAATACAATATAATACATAGATAAACAAATGGAATTAAATACTACATACGTTAAAAAAATTAAATTAAATACAAAAAAAAAGTAAGTATAAACACATGAACAAATAAATATATATAAAAACAAAGATAAACGAACATGTATTAACAGAGGATATAGATAATACAGGCACTCCCCATACACACACATGCACTTACAAAACATAGACACACATTGAGGGATACGCATGCGTAGACACAAACAATAGGAATACAAAATACAAAATGGTTGATAGTTAGCAAGGTGGGACACACATAAGAAAGAAGAAAGCAAAGGACCACTGATGAGGTCACAGAAGTGTGACGAAAGAACTCTGGCCGAAATAGGATTACTGTAACGTAATGTAATATAAAGCTGAAGCAAATTAACACCAAATATACAGTGCGTGTGTTTTTATTGGCTAAACTGGCAATATGACCATCCCCAAGTACAACATCTGTTTCAACACACGATTTCACATCAAAAATCTTGCAAAACAAATATATATATATACGTGTGTGTGTGTGTGTGTGTGTGTGTGTGTAGGTGCAGGCATGGCTGTGTGGTAAGAAGCTTGCTTCCCAACCACATAGTTCCAGGTTCAGTCCCACTGCGTGCCACCTAGGTTAATTGTATTCTATTATAGCCTCGGGCCAACCATAGCCTTGTGAGTGGATTTGGTCAATGGAAACTGAAAGAAACCTGGCATATATATATATATATATATATATAATAATATAGGGTAAAATTAATTAATGATTAATAATTTTACCAAGTAGTCAGTACATTAAAAAAACCTTTTTAGGTGAATTATACAAAATATTCTACAATTATATACATAATTATAATCAAGGGTCAGCTAAGTGCCTCACCACATACTGAATTAGAAATAGTCGCTAATGTCTTTTCAACTACCATAAAAATCTCCGAGACAATAACACACTTGAAAAATCCACACGACTTTGGTTAATCACAGACGCGTTTCAAATTTAAAGTAAATTATATTTACCTATTATTCTCCTCAGTGTGATACTCCAAGTTATAAATTTGCGAGTGTAAGGATTAAATATGTACGTGATCAAGCGTCATCACATAACTGCACTCTCAAAAATATACAGCCGAATGTGATATATATTTATCCTTTATACCCATGTGTGTGTTACGATCTAACCCGCAGAAAAACTGCAGTTTCGATCATGGAATAAATTATAATTTTAATAATAATATAGGGTAAAATTAATTAATTAATAATTAATAATTTTACCAAGTAGTCAGTACATTACAAAAACTTTTTTAGGTGAATTATATAAAATATTCTATAATTATATACATAATTATAATCAGGGGTCAGTTAAGTGCCTCACCATGTACTGAATTAGAAAAAGATGCTAATGTCTTTTTAGCTACCATAAAAATCTCTGAGACAATAACACACTTTTCTATGTAGGTAAAAAAGAAAAATGATGAATCCACACAAGGATAAATATGTATCACATTTGGCTGTATATTTTTGGGAGTGCGATTGAATATTAGTTATGCGATGACGTTTGATCGTGTACATATTTAATCCTAACACTTGCAAATTTATAACTATGAGTATCACACTGAAGAGAATAATAGGTAGATATAATTTAATTTAAATTTGAAATGTGTCTGTGATTAACCGAAGTCGTGTGGATACATCATTTTTCTTTATATATATATATATATATATATATATATATATATATATATATATATATATATACACACACACACATGCACACACACATTTTCATTGACAAAAAATGTCATCATTGCAATGATGACAGAAAAAAGAAGATATTCAACTTGTGTGTTCAAAATCTGAGTCAACAATGATAGTGTGTTGTAGTAGTGATTACATTCCTTAGCTGTGTGAGTGACATAAATTCCTGTAAGTTGGCTTCAACTGTGTCATGATCACAAGTCAGTTACCAAACAAATCATTTATATATACCTGATGACTTGTCAGAGAAAAGGTATCAAAGACAAAATCATGAATAACATTCCAATATGTTATCTATTCCAAAAATGGTTAGGTTGTTGACTATAACTTTGATGGTCAGATTAGTTACTGATAAAACAAGTTCTTAATGTGTTTGTCAGGAACCTAAATGGTTAGATGCTTACTGATGTGTGAGTACTGTATGATTGATAGATATTTTGTTAAACGTTGTGTTCTAATATTTCTATGAGCTTAAAAATTGCCAAGACTACCAGTAGTCAATCCTCCCATGACTACTTTAATAATACAAAGGTTGAAAAAAAAAAAGATTCAGGAAGTATATTGTTACAACTTTGAATTTGGGCTTGAATTTTTGCTGTTAACCAATGAACTCTGTACTTAGGTAAATATAGCAATTTAGGCATGAAAGCAACAAATGACATCTGAAAAGGTTTCAGACAACATTTCATTGCATCCCTTTATATTCTTAGTTCAAATCTGTTTAAAGTTTTCTAACTTCCATCTGAAGTCAAAAAATTAAGTACTAGTCAAATACTGAAAGCATGTAAACTATCTATGTCTTCACTGAAAATTTCTTGCCTTATCATTAATTTAGAAGTAAAAGGTTAACTAGACTTATATGTACAAAAAATATATGTAATCCAAAGACT
Source organism: Octopus bimaculoides (assembly GCF_046866305.1). Lineage (NCBI taxonomy): Eukaryota > Metazoa > Mollusca > Cephalopoda > Octopoda > Octopodidae > Octopus > Octopus bimaculoides. The sequence continues at coordinate 95,525,152 of NC_142931.1, read as the reverse complement.
ATCATATCTAACCAAATTCTTAGCATTTTAGCATTGATAAGTAATTAATTCATAGAAGAATTCTACAGATTTTTGCCCTCAGTACTACTTTATCTCAGAGTGGACAATATTACATGTTAATTTCTTTTGAAAATTGTTGTTGCTGTTTTGCTGCCAGAGCAATTAAATGTACTCTCACTACAATAAATGTTTGTGCAAGAAGCAGATAACTGAAATTATTACAAGTGCAATTTAGAGATTGACAAGATTTCTGGTATGTTGGATGAATAGTATTTTGTGTGTGTGTGTGTGTGTGTGTGTGTGTGTGTGTGTGTTCCACTTGTAGAAATAATGTTACTCTGTTCATAAACATGAAATATATAAACCAAGAAAATAATCTGACAGAGGTTTAGGAAATATAGCTTTAGAAATTTTTAGTAACTCCCATTACACAAAACAAACTAGTCTTTTTTTTCATTTTACTGATTTTCTTTTTTACATTTATATTCAGTTGTTTAGCATGAAGAAGTGTAAACTGCATCCCAGTTTCTCATTCATAACTCATTTGTATTCAATTAGTATAGTTTTCTTTTCTTTTAGAATATATTAAAGTTCTTGTAATATGTACATATTTAAGCACTGTATTTTTTAAGTAAGATTTTCAAGTTCTAAGTAAGATTTACAAACTTCTTTCTCTGTTTTAGTATATATTAATATTCTTCTAATATTTATACATCTAAGCATTGTATTTTCCAATTTCTAAGTAAGATTTTCATTACTCTCTTTGAGGGTACTGACTTTCTTCCCTAGTTCTCTGACTTCCTTTATATCTTACCATTGGTCAACATTATGGCATGCTACTTACTTGTGTCCATTTGCTATTGGGATATATGAATATTGATGCAGCTAGATTATATGGACTGTTATTTTTTCTTTTAAATATGTAATAAAATTTACTCAGTGTTTTATCACTGCTGCCCTTTTTCCTCATTCTTAACTAATTTTAGAATATGTGTAATACATATGTATCTAAGTGTTGCATTTTTTTAAGTAAAATTTTCAACCATTATTTTCAAATTCTAAGTAAGATTTTCATTTGTCTCTTAGAGATTTACAAACTTCCATCTTTATTTTCCCATGTCTTTCAACCTTTCACCCACCCATCCCAGCTAGTATTTTTTTTTATTCCATTTATTTATTTACTTGGCCTTGAATTTTTGATCCAGGGAAAATTATGGTTCAATGAAGCCTCAATATTAATATTTGTATATTTTGATAATGTGAAAGAGCGGGCAAATGTTTCTTCAAACCCTCTCCTTTTCAGATGCTCAGAGCTACTCTCTAGCTCCTTACTTGCTCTTTCTATCAAATTTGCAACCTTAGAGCATTCACAATCAACATGTGCACAATGAAAGGTAGGTTTGGTGAGAAATGCTAGAATTGAGGTATGTAGATGTGTGCTGTAAGATATACAGGAGCCTCAGCTAAACTCCCCATGGGCAAAGCACATAGGTATAAATTCTTCCAAGCAATAGTGACAGTGAAGGAATGTGAGTATACTTTCAGCAGAGAAATGAGTAGATAAAGTGACTGTGAGATAGTCAGAGTATGCAACAGAATAATTAAGCTTAGACCAACCTTGGAAAATATAACAGCAACTTTTATCTCTTCTTATGCTCCTCAACTAGGACTGCTGGATGAACAAAAGGACTATTTTTATTATGCTTTTTTGTAAACTACTTATATAACAAATGACAGTGATCTTATCTTTGTAGCTAGTGATTTCAATGGTCATGTTGAACAATATCCTGGTGGATTTCATGGTTTGCAGGAAGGCTATGGATTTGATTCTCCAAATAAGGAAAGAAAAAAAGGCTCTTGGAGTTATGTGATGTAAATGACCGAATGAGCTGCAGCACTAACTTCATGAAAGCAGCCAGTCACTCAGTCTCATATCAATCTAACGGGTACACAAATCAGATGGATTACATTCTTGACAGAAAACAGGATGAACATAGGACATATGGTTGTAAAAGCAAAGCCCTTACTTGGTGAAGAAAACATTACCTAACATAGATTAATGACTTCAATGTAAAAGGACTCAGAGACACAAACTAGTCTGAAAAAGGAAGACATATAAATTTAAAGATCCATTGAACAGTCAGAATAGGGAAGTCCTAGTTCGAGCATTTGATGAGGAAGAGGAAATAGTGGTATATAGCATAATGAACAACTGGAAGTGCTACTGAGGGCTACTCACCAAATATAAATCCTCTGCAAGATGACATTAAAATAATTAATGTCTTCTTGCTGAGGATTTATTTTTGTTTCTTTCATGTTGCATAGCCACTCTGCATTAGTGTTGGGTGTTTTCTCTTTTTCCTACATCTTGTTCTAGAATATTTGACTTTCTTCCACATTTGGTATGCATATATCTTTATCTGTTTTTCCATTCATTTCCTGATAAAAAATCTTTTTGGTCAATTTTGAAGAGTCTATTTGTCTATGCTCTGATCATATTGAATAATTATTGGCTTACACATTGTTTTAGTTCCTTGATTACTACCTGCAAATCTTTGAAATCAATAGCATACTTTTTTTTCAGCATGTTATATTTGCACTTATTCTTTAGCTTTCCTTTCCTTCTTCTGTTTTACAGATCACTCTGTATTGTTTTTATGTCTCCAAAGATCTTCCTCTTCCACCTTGGTTCATTGTCCATCCTTTTTTTTTTTTGGTTTACTTCAAATCCCGTATTTTCTGCTACAAGTATACCTGCTGCCTTTATAAGCCTATTAGTTTTGGTGATATTGTTTGTGTGTATCTATCTATAATACATTAAAAGGCAGTTTGAATCTTGCTTGCTTGCAATGTTACCCAGCCAAACTGGCCCATAATGGGAAAATACTATGAATTAAGTTTCTCCAGAAATGTGAATACAAACGGAAAAAAACAAGTTTCGCGTAAATTGGACCAGTGGTTATTGATATATTAGGTGTTTTGCGTGTCTAAATACCCAGAATGGTGCATAATGGGGAAATACTCTGAAAATAACAATCCCGAAAGGGAAGAAACTCTAACCTTTTCATGGGCAAAATATTTTAAAGTGAAAACAACTTTAAAAATACGGTAAATATTTCATAAAAGACCCATTCGTAACTTCGGTGTAAAATAATTTTTTCTTCATAGGTTTCTTTCGAGTGCATTCAACATATCTCACCTTAAAAGATTTGGCTGCTATTTCTAGCATGCCCTGCCCAAAAACCACCACAGGTGGCAGTAACAATAACATTACACATGTACAGCAACAGTTCCAGATTTCAAGATAAGATTTCCATTTCTTACAACCTTATTTCCATGCATGCATGCATACAAGCAAGCAAGCAAGTGTTCTTATTTGTTTTAACTCATATTTCTTTCATTTATTCTGACATGAATATGATACATTTCTTTCTGCAAGTGTTCTTATTTGTTTGAAGTTATTACCCATTTCTTTCTACAAACATTCTTCTTTCACTCATATTAGTTTCATTTTGTCAGTTCAGCTACAAAAAAAAACGGGTTCAGATTTTCTTTTCTATCTGTCTGTTTGCCTAAGCATTCTTATTTGTTTTAATTCCTATTTCTTTCATTTATTCTGACGAGGACACAATAGATTTCTTTCTGCAAGCGTGCTTATTTGTTTGAATTTATTACCCCTTTTCTTTCTAGAAACATTCTTCTTTTACTCATATTACTTTCATTTTGTCAGTTCAGCTACAAAAAAAAAAAACGGGTTCAGATTTTCTTTTCCATCCGTCCATCCCATATTTCTTTCATTTATTCTGACGAGGACATAATACATTTCTTTCTGCAAGCGTTCTTATTTGTTTGAATTTATTACCCATTTCTTTCAACAAACATTCTTCTTTCACTCATATTACTTTCATTTCATCAGTTCAGCTACAAAAAAAAGAAAGGTTCAAATTTTCTTCTCTATCTGTCTGTCTGTCTTCTATCTAAGCATTCTTATTTGTTTTAACTCATATTTCTTTCATTTATTCTGATGTGAATACAATACATTTCTTTCTGCAAGCGTTCTTATTTGTTTGAAGTTATTATCCTTCTATTTCTCTCTGCTTACAATGACCATTTTCATTCTGTAAGTTAAGTTAGTTTAAAAAAGAATATTTATTTAGGTATCCTATTCTTACATCATGCCTTGATGAGGAAGAAAGAAAACATCTGGTTGGTTTATAGATAGTTCAAAGAGAGCACAGCTAAGCAGGTGAGATAATGAGTCAGATGCTCAGAGAGTTGAGCATCTGGCAGAACAGGAGGAAAGAGACAGAAGCAGGAGACAGCATGAATTGGACACTCAGAGAGCTGAGCGTCTGGCAGAACAGAGGGAAAGAGACAGAAGCAGGAACCAGTATGAATTGGATGCTCGGACAGCTGAGTGTCTGGCGAAACAGAGGGATAGATACAGAAGCCGGAGATGTCATGATTTGGATATTCAGAGACCTGAACGTCTTTCCCGACAAACCATTACGAATATACCAAGGACAGTTCAATGACGTGACCTATCTGCTGATGTTGGACAGATGAATAAGATCTGTGTCTATTGTCATGCAATACATTTTTATGGTGAGACTGCTAACTTTTGCCATATGAATGGAAAAATCAGGCTGAGGAATCTGCAGCCTTTACCCCCAGGAACTTCACAATTTATTTAGTACTGTTCAACCTACAGCAAATGAGTTCAGGAAGAACCTCAGACAGTACAACTACCTGTTCCAAATGACATCTTTCGGGGCCCAAGAAGTTCGTTCCTCAAGGAGTAGATGGAATCCTTCCATCATTATTCAGGGTCAAACACATCATTTCATTGGTTCATCAACTCCTAATCACAATCAACAACTGCAATTTCTTCAAATTTACTTCTTGGATCCTCAGGATAGTGTCGATTTGAGGATGAGGATACTCCATAACAATGACATTCAGTGCAACATGTTGAATTATTGGAAATTATACTCTGACAGTATAACCCTTATATTTTGTCATTTAGAATGGCAAAAGAACAAATTAAAAATATTCCTGCAGATTCAATGCACAAACTGCAAATGTAGTTGCCGTTATTATACAAAACATCACGGGAATTCAAGCAACAGCACAGCACATTGTGTTGAAAGAAAAAGGCGGACAACTGCAAATAATCTCAGAATCCCATCAGTCTTATGACAGTTTTCACTATGTTCTATTATTTCCTTTTGGTGATGACGGAAGGCAACATGATCTGCTATTGAGTAACATCAAGAAGTTGACACCAATGCACTACTATGCCTATCAAATAATTAACCATGAGAATGAATTCAACCAAATTCTCAGAGGTGATCATTTATTTCAGTAATATTTGGTTGACATGCAAAGATTGAAGGATATAGGCTGCATTACATCCAATTGAATCAAACATCATTGCGGTCTACAACATACAAGGGCCTTACTGACACATTGAATGATGATGACAATTTCCGCAACATCAGCAGGCGAATCATACTCTCTTCAACATTTGTCGGTGGACCGAGGTATATGATGGAGTGATACCAGGATGCCATGATGTACATACAGAAATATGGCAATGCTTCATTCTTTATCACAATGATGTGTAATCCAAGCTGGCCTGAAATCCGGCCAAACCTATTCTTGAATGAGAAACCACACAACAGGCCAGATTTAACTGCCAGAGTATTTAACCTGAAGCAGAAACTGTTCAGAAAGTATATTACTGGAGTAATGTTTGGCAAGTGCATTTAATTATGTGATCACCATTGAATATCAAAAGCAAGGTCTTCCCCATGTACACTGTTTGCTATGGCTCAATGAAGCTTCCAAGCCCAGACCACAGGAATACGATAAATTCATTCAAGCTGAAATACCAGATCCAAACAAAGATCCAGAGGGTCATAAGTTGGTACTGAAGCACATGATCCACGGTCCTAATTGCTCTAACAATTCGCTGTGTTGGAAACATGCAGCAAGCGATACCCTAAGCCTTTCAATAAACATACATTGTGTGGAGAGGACTCTTATCCAGTGTACAGAAGACAGTCTCCAGGAAGGGGAGGATTTGCAGGGCACCAAGAAGGAAGGGAAAGCTGAAATATAATGTCACAATGAGTGGTTCTCTACAATATGAAACTATTAAAACTATTCAACTGCCACCTAAATGTCAAATCAATCAAATATGTTATCAAATATACCATGAAGGGTAGTGATCAGGCAATGTTTAGAGTGAACAGAGAAGATGAGATAACACAGTATTAACAAAAATATGCATCGGCCCTTCAGAAGCTGTTGCCTTAGTACTCAGATTTCCAATTCATGAGAGGGAACCAGCTGTAGTTCGCCTTCAAGTTCATCTACCTGAGGAAAATCAAATCTTCTTTCAGAACAATGCTGCTGTTACAGTAAACAATGACATGCATAGGACAACTCTCACTGAGTTCTTGGGTCATTGTGCTTGCGATCCATTTGCAAAAACTTTGTATTATGCCAATGTGCCAAGGTTTTACACTTGGGGTAACAAGACATGGCAAAGGAGGAAGATGGGGGAAAAGAGTTGACCAGGGATTTTTGAGGCAAACATTTTTGGACAAGTATATATTGTTTCTCCATGAAGTGGTGAACTGTATTACTTAAAACTCCTTCTGCATCACGACAAAAGGCCAGTTTCGAAACAAAACAAAACTCTGTTGCTGGGAAACTCAGAGTTTTCTAGGAAACTCTGTGGTCCCCACAATCCCTCGCCCCTTTCTTTTCTGGAAGAAAGTGGCTTGTGGTGGGTTTAGAGGTGAGATATTTTGAATGAACTAGAAAAAAACCTGCGGAAAAAATTATTTCACACTGAAGTACAAATGGGTCCTGAAATATTTACCCAAAATAGGAACAGGCATGCGAATAGAAGGGTTGCTGAGACTGATAAAGCAATGGCTGAGCATCTGGTGGAACAGAGCGAAAGAGACAGAAGCAGGAGAGATCAGCGATCGGACACTTGAAGAGCTAAGTGTCTGATGAAACAGGAAAAGAGACAAAAGCAGGAGATGCCATGAATCGGATGCTCATTTGAATACAAACAAGTTTTGCATAAATTGGACCACGGGTTACCAAGATACGCGATTTTTACAGGTACTTTATAAATAGCCAAACCAGCATATAATGGGAAAAAGGCTTTGAAAGTAAGATACCATTGAAATGTGAATACACATGGAGTTACAGAAGTTTCACATAAATCAGACCATGGATTGCTGAGATACGCGATTTTTTCAAGTACCTTGAAATATTTATTTCTTCATTGCCCACAGGAGGCTAAACATAAAGGAGACAAACAAGGACAGACAAACAGATTAAGTTGATTACATTGACTCCAGTGCATAACTGGTACTTATTTAATCGACCTTGAAAGGATGATAAGTAATGTCAACCGTGGCAGAATTTGAACTCAGAATATAACGGCAGACGAAATACTGCTAAGCATTTTGCCCAGTGCACTAACAATTCTGCCAGCTCACCGTCCAATTGAAATATTGGTGACCCATGTCATGGGTAGTCTAGTATACTATTAAAAGTGAAGTTCAATCTTGCTTGCCTGCTTGCAATGGTACACAGTCAAACTGGTGCATAATGGGAAAATACTTTGAAAGTAAAATGCCCCTGAAATGTGAATATGAATGGAATAAAACAAGTTTCGCATAAATCGGACCAGTACTTATTGAGATATTTGGGGTTTTGGGGTACAAATACCCAAAACAGTGCATAATGAGAAAATACTCCGAAAATAACTTCACCCTGAAAGGGAAGAAACTCTAACCTTTCCATTAGACACATTATGATAGGCAAAATATTTTGAAGGGAAAATGACTTTAAAAACACAGAAATATTTTGTAAAGGACCCATTCGTAACCTCGGTGTGAAATAGTTTATTTCCATGGGTTTCTTTTGAGTGCATTCAACATATCTCACCACGAAAGATTTGGCTGTTATTTCTAGCACGCCCTGCCACCATGTAACAGCTATTTGCGATAAAGGACCTGAAATACCTATTACGTGGTAGCAGGGCGTGCAAGAAATAGCAGCCAAATCTTTCCTTTTCTTGGGAAAGGAGCCCTTTCTGCATGATTTTGGTGTCACATTCATTGAAAGCATGGGAAATAAAATGGGAAAGGTTAAAAAAAAAAGACCCATGAAACAAAACTCTGTTGCTGGGAACCTCAAACTTCCCCAGTGACCCAATGGGTAATGGGTAGTCTAGTATACTTTAAAATCCTGTTTACTTTACCTATTTGCTGCATCAATTTTCATTGATCCACTTTCTCAAAGTCAATTATCATTCCAAAATTCTCTGTCCTTACTAACTCCACTACTTGATCTATAATTCTGTTATATCTGTGTCAGTTACCATTGCTATCTGAAAGAGATTGATTTTTTTTCTTTTTTTTTTTTTTGCTGTTTGAGGAGGTGCAATGTTGTCATCTTCATACACTCTTCTCTGAATTACTTCTAGTTTTAAATCTGTTAACCAAAATTCCTTTCTTATCATTCTCGCATGGTTACATAATTGTTGCTTTGTGGTTTCACATATTCCATTTTGTCATTTTCAGTAATAAATTTTTTCTATATCGTTATAATAGCACTCAAGTTTTGTCTGTGGTTTGACTCCTATAATAGCACTCCATGATGATCACATGTATTTCTTTGCTGTATTGTTTTCTTCAATTTTTGTATGCTAGTAGTCACAGATTGACAACCAGGCCCATCCTGCTGCTCAATGGGACATCTGTTGGGCACAGAACCTTCATCACTGGTTTCAATCCCTTGTATACCATTATCTATTATATTTCTTTCAGACATTTCACTCATAGAGGTTATTTAAGTGGTGTTTTTTATTTTTATGACAGCATCACTAGATGGATTACCAATGAAGGTTCAGAGAAACTCTATCTGCCCTCTTTATGAGATAGTTAAACTGTGCCAGGTTTCACACTGGTATTTCTGCTAGTGCACTTGGTTTGTTGTCTGCTGTACATTGCTCATGATCACAATCTATCTGGATATTTTTTCGAGGTTTACTCTTCTAGAATTGCATTATTGAGAAGGTATTGTTGTTGTTGTTTTTAATATTACTGTTACTTTTATTACATTCCCTCTTTATTCTCCTTCCATTATTATTATTATTATTATTATTATTATTATTATTATTATTATTATTATTATTATTATTTCATAACACAGTGTCGGTAAAAATGCACCAGAGTCTTTAGTCATCTGTCAAGTCACAACAAGGACCTCAGACAGATAATACTTTCCTTAAGATGTGTGCTGTGCCCAGTAAGGCTGCTTTTTGCAAGACATCAATCTTGCATGGGATTTCCAGTTGCCTTAAGAAGTTTTGAAGTTTCAATGAGATTGAGCCCAGCACTCTGATCACCACTGGTATCACTTTTACTTTACCGTCTCGCATTCCATACAGTCTTGCCATTTCCACTTTCAATTCGGAGTACTTGGTGATTTTTTCAACCTCTTTACTCACAACATTCATGTCATTTGGTATGGCTACATCAATGATCTGACAGTATTTGTCTCTCTTATTCAATATGACAATATCCGGCTGACGGTGTTCGATTACACAGTCTGTCTGAAAATCATAGTCCCAGAGTATTGTTACTTTTCCATCCTCCTGCATAACTTTATTTGGTACATGCTCATACCAATTCTCTGTTACTTCATATTGGTACTTATGGCATAAGAACCAAGGAAGATACACACACACACTTTATCATGGCAGCGCTTGTATTCTTTTTGTGCAAGGCTCTCACATCCACTTACTAAATGGATCACATTTTCCACACTCATTCCACAGAGTCTGCATTTCTGGGTGTCAGAAGTTTTATAGATATTATTGTTCACGGAATTGGTAGTAAGAGCCTGGTCTTATGCAGCAATGATCAAGCTTTTGGTGGTACACTTCAAATCACCTTGCTCAAGTCATACCTATGACACTGTATTAGCTTTAACGTCTTGTGTATTCCTTTCAAACTGTCCATGCATTCTCATTTCAAGAAGGTCTTCTTTTCTCTTTTCCTCAGCTCTTTGGTTAAACTCTTCCTTGCCCACCATTTCATCTGCATTTACACTCATATCTTTCATGGCATATTGCAGCAGGTCTTCATCACTATTTATCAAATACTTGGCAAGCGTTCTCCTTTCACTCCTTATACAATGGTCTATACTAATTAGTCCTCTGCCACCATTCTTTCTTTTCATATAGAGTCTGTTTACATTTGCTTTAGGGTGCCCCATGCAGCGTCATCAACTTTCTCATCTTTCTATCCAGTGTTGATATTTCCTTCTTAGTCCATTTGAGGATGGACGCACTATATCTGACCACCACAACTGCCCAGATATTCATTGCAGTAATCTCATTTTTGGCATTCAGGTTGGATTTCAACACTATCTTCACCCTTTTTTGATGTGCCTTACTGACCTTGACTTTCATTTTTCCATGTAGAATGTCATCCAGCACCAAAATCCCTAAATATCTATACTCAATACTGTCTGGTTCACTCATGGTCTCTCCTGATGGTAACCGCAATCCTCTGCAGGCTGCTTTCTTCCCCCTTTTCATATTAAGTACTGAGCATTTGATAATCTCAAATTCCATACCAATGTCCCTACCACACTTCTGAACTGTTTTGGTTAAGGAATCTATCTGTTTTTCAGATTTCCCAAACAATTTCATGTTATCCATAAACAGAAGATGGTTCAATGATGGGCCTTTCTTCCCACATCAGTAACCCATCTTAACTTTCCTAAGTGTCATTGTTATGGATATTAGTGCAATTACAAATAGTAACAGAGAAAACGAGTCACCTTGGAAGATTCCCCTTTTAATATTAACTTCTCCAAGGAATACATTACTTGAGTACAATTTGGTTTTCCACTCTTTCATGCTATGTATCAGAAAATTTGTGATGTTGTCAGCAACACCAAACATCTGCAGGCATTCAATGATCCAAGAATGAGGCATCATATCATATGCCTTCTGAAAGTCAATCCAAGCCATAAACATGTTTGTATGATGTTTTTTACAATGTCTCAAAATTGTTTTATCGATGACCAGGTGATCCTTGGTACCCTGAGAACTCTTCCTACACCCCTTATTTTTCCCTTGGTAGTATTTCTTCCTGTGCCAGAAAAGTGTATGTCTTTACCGCACATATTCCAGTGAGTATTTTCCAGATTATGTTTAGGCATGCTATGGGACAGTAGTTTCCCAAAATACTCCCCTTTTTTCTCTCTTTCATTACAAGTGTTGTCCTCCCAGTCACCATCCATGTGGGGACTGTACCTTTCTGGACACATTCATTCAATTGGGCTGCTAGTCTTTCATGCACCGTGTGGCATCTCTTCAGCCAGAAGCCATGAATCCCATCTGGTCCGGGGGCTTTCCAGTTAGGCACTTTACCCTTCTTGTTCTTTCACATCACCCATGCTTATGACAATATTCCTTTGTTTCTTTCCTCCTTGTAATTCTGTCTTGATAATTCCTATCTACATGGCATCCCTTTTATGCGCCACATTGTTTACCTATAATCTGCTCCAGAACTCCTTGGTTTGATTTGCATCAGGAGCAATATTTTCCCCATTGTCTCCTTCTAACATTCGGAAGAATTGCTTCAGGTTATTTTTGAACAGTCTGTTCTCCTCGAACTGCTTCTTTCTGCTCACAAATTTTCTGATCTTCTGGCTTTTTGATATGATCCTCCGTTTTAACTGCTCTGTTACTGCATCAAACCTGTTCTTCCACATTTTATATTTCATTAATTTTTCTCGGTCAGTCTTTTTCCCATTTTTTCAGTTTCCTCTTAACCATTGCTCAATTTTTCCTAGATCTTACCTTGCCTGCATTATGTCCCTTTCAATTGTGTTGTTTCCACCATGGTTCTTTTGCTCCACCATTTTTTGTTCTCTTACTATTTGAGTACAATTTGGTTTTCCACTCTTTCATGCTATTCATCAGAAAATTTGTGATGTTGCCAACAATACCAAACATCTGCAGGTATTCAACAATCCAAGGACGAGGTATTATATCATATGCTTTCTTAAAGTCAGTCCAAGCCATAGACATGTTTGTATGATGTTTTTCACAATGCCATATATGTACAACATATTAAACTGTTGGAAAAGAAAAAATTCCTAATATTAGGTTACAACAAGTAATGTTAAATGCCAAGAACCCTCCTAATTATTCTAGCTGTCCCTAATAACACTGATTTCTGGAACTGTACTAAGCTAGGTTTTATTCCTATTTCCTATATCCATCTGTTCAAATCTTTAGGGATAATTCCTAATGCACCTATAACTATAGAGATACATTTTACCCATATTTATCTCATATTGACTTTCTCATCATTTAGGACTGTAAAATTAATTATCTGGCACTTTCTACTTTTTTTGTCTACTACTACTAAATCAGGTCTTCTAGCTTCTATTACTCTCTCTGTCTGGATGTTAAAGTCCTACAACATCTTATATTTCTTACTTTCTAGTACTCTACTAGGTTCATGTCCATACCATTTATTAGCATGGTAAAATCCTAGCTTTCTACATAACTCCCAGTAGATTATTCTCCCTAGGTTGTCATGTCTTTTCTTGTATTCTTTCTGTGACAGCATACTACATTCATTTGCTATATGAGTAACACTTTCCTCTTTAGATTTACATAACCTACATTGGGAATCTACCTGGTTTTTGTCTATCTTGGCTTTTATCTAATTAGTCCTCAATGCTTGATCTTGTGCTGCTACTAACAAGCTTACTGTCTCCCTTTTCAGCCTTCCTTTCTGCAACCATAACCATGTCTCACTATTTCTATTCCCTGCATTTATCTTTTGTAATCTACCATGCAAAACCTTCTCTTGCCAGTCAGATAACCTTCCTTTTTCTGGTATTTAACTTCATTTGGCTTTTTGAATTCCCTATGTCCTACTGTGACTCTAGCAACTGTTGATAAACTTTCTTCACTATTACCTACATAGGAGGCTATATCTACTATGGCTAACTCCATGCAGTCTTCTACTGATATTAATTCTCTTCCACCTACCTTTCTTGGTAAGTATAATCTTGCTACTCCTGCTCTTGGGTGAAGTCCTCCATTCATATAAAATTCTTTTCTAGTTCTTCTATCTAGATTTGCTAATTCAGATTTTGTCCGATCTACAAAAGCTGTTGAGTATCTAAGTATTTACAGCCTTCTTTTGTTTTAATTTCTATAGTTAGTACTCTGTCAGATTCTAGTACTCTGAGATACTCTCTCCTTCTTTCAGTGATTTTAATGTCTGGCCATCAAGTAATTAGATGCCTTCATGGCTGAATACCCATATCTTTTTCATGGCTAACATTGCACACTTATCTATGCCAAATTCCATGCCTATATCTTTGTTGAAGGGTCTTACAATTTGTATTAAGGAATCTATCTCTTTTTATTATTACTAAAAAGCTTCTGATCATTCATGTAGAGCAGATGGTTAATATTTCCTTTACTATTTCTGAACTGATACCCTGCCTTTGCCTTCCTTAATACTAAACTGAGGGGGATTAAACACAAGATTAGGGGGATTAAACACAAGATTAGGGGGATTAAACACAAGTGGATAACAATATTGATATTAACTTTCCCTAAGGCTTTGTCACCTGAGTAGAGATCTACTGTATGCTAAAGCTATACCAGTTTCAATGGTATTACTACTGATAATTTTATTACTATTACTGTTAGTGTTACAAGCATTTCCAGCAAATTACTTATTCATCACATTAGCATTCATTCCATTAACAATATAATCATTAGCATTAACTTTACTAGTATCATTATAACTATCATTATTATTTGTTATGCTGGTTCATTCTACTGGATAGCAAATCACATACTATGACCTTAGGTATCCAGCACCTTTCTTAAGTTTTTTGCTGTCTCTAATAAGGAGGCTTTCTGCAGAACAGAGAAGTTTTTGTTACAACTTAGATGTTCCTTGAATTTAAAAAAAATTCTGCTTGCAGTACCCAGCTTGCCAATGACAAGTGGCACTGCCTTTATACTCTTACATTCCCATAGCCACCCAATCTCACATCTCAAATCATTCTACTTATCAAACCTTTCCTGTTCTTTCTCTTTCACTCTGGTATCAAAAGAGGGATACTATATTCACCATCATATATTCATGAGATGTTTTTTGAAAGATAATGGTGTCAGGCCAAGAGTGTTCCATGACCTTATCTGTTTGCAATTTACAATTCCACAGAATCTTTTTATTTTCCTTCTCCAGCACCTTCTCAAACTTGCTGTCAGACCACTTTTCAGCAAAAACTTGCTGTCATACCACTTTTCAGCAAAAAAAAATGCATGATATTCACCACCCTATCATGTTTCCTGTGATTTTATTTTTCCAGTAATAGTTGTAGATTTTTTTATTGTTACAAATATTAGTTTTCAAATCTCATTTCAACTACCAGGCCATCCCATAAGTTCTGTCTGATTTTACCTTTTTTAAAATTGAATGAAATTTAATAGTATTTTAGAATGTCTAATGGAATTAAAAATTATTTTTATGCATTTGTGTACATTTAAACTAATTAAATATTATTTTACAGAATAATAGAATTAAAATTTCTTTGATTAAAACCCTTTCTAACATGGAAGTATCCAAAGAGCATTTAAGACACATAATGCTTTATGAGTACAAAAAAGGAAACTCTGCAGCCAAAGTGACTTGAAACATACACTCACTTTATGGGAAAGAATGCTTGAATGAAAGCACTTGCAGAAGATGGTTTGCAAAATTCAGAAGTGGAGATTTCAGCCTTGAAGAGGAAGATCGAACAGGACATCCAGTTGAGTTTGATGATAAGCTCCTTGAGGCATTACTTGAAGAAAATCCTGCATTATCAGTTGAAGAATTGGCAATAAAGCTTAGTTCAAACCATACAACTGTTCATCGTCATCTTCAACAACTTGGGAAGGTTCCTAAACTTGGAAAATGGGTGCCTTATGAATTGTCTGAAAGCAACCGCAAATCCTGAGTTGACATCTGCTCTTCTCTCCATTCTTGTGAACTCATTTCACCCTTTTTGGATAGACTTGTGACGAAAAATGGATCTTCTATCGAAATGTTAAACGTCGTAAACAGTGGCTTGATGAAATAGAAAAAGATCAACCACAACTAAGAAGGGAACTTCATGGGAAAAAGGTTCTTCTCTCTATCTGGTGGGATTGCAAAGGAGTAATTCACTTTGAATTGTTACCACCTAATGCAACAATCAATGCTCTAGTCTACTGTCAGCAATTAGGGCATTTGAACCAAACTTTGAAGAAAAAAAAACCCGTTTTAGTGAATCGAAAAGGAGTGATGTTTCATCAGGACAATACACGACCCCACACTGCAAAGATCACATCAGAGAAGATCAAAGAGCTAGGTTGGGAAAAAAATTCCCCATCCACCTTATTCTCCCAACCTTGCTCCTTCAGACTACCATTTGTTTCCTAGTTTACAGAATCATTTTGGGGACATAACTTTTGCAAGCCAGGAGGAGGTCGTAATTGACATTTCAGAGTTCTTCACTTTAAAACCAAAAGAGTTTTACATTGATGAGATTAAAAAGCTTGTAAATAGATGGAAGGAAGTCATAGATAATCAGGGAAAGTACATTGATGATTAAATTTTGATTAAATATAACATTTGATCACTTGTTTTCTTTATTCAAAATTTGAACAGAATTTATGGGATGACCTGATATATAAGAATTAGGATTCATCAGTTATAAATTCATATTTAATAATTCAACACTTGTGTCAGAATTATCCTCATTTTGTCTTACATTTTTATCTTCTGCCTTTGATTTAAAAAAAAACCCTCTGATATTTGTGTTTACTTGTGTATGTAGGACACTTCTTAATGGTTGTATTTTCTCACAATTTATGCATGTGTTAAATTTTCTTTTGTTTTTACTATTTTGTTAGAATTCTCTTTTGAAGTTTAGTATCTTGTATGCACACTGACCTTATTCACAAGATTTAATTTTCTTACAATTATGTTATTTATGTAGTTGATTCTTTTCTCTGTCAATCTTTTAGTGGGCACTTAAATCATATTGGTACAATAAAAATGTACTTGACTGGAAGTGTCTATTTAACTAGAAAACTTTATTAATTGTCCATATTAGTGGACAATTAATAAATATTAAGCAGACTAGACAGCTTTATAGTTTCTATAAAACATTTTTTGTTTTTCATATAATTTTCGTATCATTATTTCTTTCCATTATTTACCAAAGCAAAGTCAATATTGATTTCAAATTTTGGCACAAGACCAGCAATTTCAGGGAGTTGGGTAAGTCAATTACATCAGCCCCAGTGCTCAACTGGTACTTATTTTATCGACCCTGAAAGGATGAAGGGCAAAGTCACTCTTGGCAGAATTTGAACTCAGAATGTAAAGACATATGAAATGCCCCTCAGCATTTTGCGCGGCTTCTAACAATTCTGTGAGCTCCAATGCCTCCATGCTGACTCCATTCAGTCAGGTTTGCAGAATTAAATATTTTTACAGTCTGCGACAGCATCGAGGATGCTTTCGAATTTTTCCCACCGACCATTCATTTCCCAGGCCCTAAACACCCCAGAAAGCAAGGGAGTTTGCTGCAAAGTTTATATCCTGATAATTTTTTTCTCTCTGTAAAGGATTTTTAAAAGTAAAGAAGAAAGGAAGTAAAAACTACCACTTGAGGGAAAATATTTTGCTCATGCATGACCATTATGCCAAGTGAATGATGAAATTAAGTAAAGAGAAAAGTCAGAGGATTGTTTATATGGATAAAAGCTACACCCACAAGGACTCACTGTATGATCAAAATGACGAACAAGACCTTACAACTATTGCATACCACAAAAGACAACGATATTGTTTCATTGCTGCAATTATAGATGCTGATCATAATATTCTAAACGCTCAATGATTGGATGAACAACAGGCTGGATTACTGATGGATATGCTTGATACCTTTGAAGGGGAACGAATCAAATGAAGGATTGCCATGGCATATTTGATCATGAATACTTTGTCAAATGGACGAAACAACTATTGTAGTCTTTGAAAGGGAGAAATATATCCAATACTCTTACTGTAATGGACAATGCCAAGTGCCATAAAAAGCTACCTGAAAATATGTCAAGAAAGGATGACAAAAAAGCAACATTACAAGAAGCCTGTACAAAATATGGAATTGGTTTTGATGGCAACGACACGATGGCTATGTTATGGGGTCAACTGCATCCATATACCTAAGGTAATGTAATTCCTGTTATTGCAAGAATGGCTCAAGATGAAAGACATGGATTACTAATTTCGCCACCTCATTACTTGGATTTGAAACTAATTGAGACTGTCTGGGCTGTTGTAAAAGGAGATGTTGGTAGGCAGTACACAACTGACACTGCATTCAAAGATGTACTTCAATGTTTGAAAGTTGCTTTTAATCACCTGAAAGCAAATACTGTTCAGGGATGCATTGGTAAAACAAATAGGAATCTGAGAAAACTATGGGAACACATTAAGTCTATGGAAGATGCCTATGATGAAAATGGAGATGATTCAGATGAGGATATGGGTTCTAGTGGCTCCTCTGATGACAAGGAAAGCATTACTGAGGACTCTGGTAATGATGATTAAAACTAAATCCAAATTTTCTTTTCTTTTACCATATTTTTCTAGCAAATGGTCAAAATATTGTATCAATTCATGATCATACCTTTGCCAGAATTGTGCTGTCAAAAAATCCTCAGTTTCATGCAACATCAGAAGCTGTGTTAAAGTTTTTTTATTGAGTTTCATTAGTACCCTTGATGCTGTTGTGGACTGTTAGTAATTTAATATTATACAGTTTACTTCAATATTTTCTTTAAAAAAAACAAATGTTTTTGACATATTCTCCAGAATGTAGTTTAACTGAGTTTTTGACAATGTTGTATTCCAAAAATGAAAAGAAAGAAACAAAGACACAAAATAATAGAGAAGAGCTGTATAATCTAATTTGGATTAATATTAGTTCCTTTATATATTAAAAGTTTTAGTGATAAGAGAATGTCATTATTTTCTCTGAATTTATTTTATGAGCATTGGCTATAAAATCTATAAAATTTATTTCTTCATCTAGCTAAAAATCAATTAGTGAAGATGTGCGATATACAAGATTATGATTTTGAGATTTAGGTGATAATCTTCATGGTGTTGATCTAAGGACCCTCGATGGGATAAATCTGGTATTACGTCTTACTGAACAAATAATATAAATCATGCGTGTGTATGTGTGTATGTATCATCATCATCATCATTTAACGATGATGATAATGATGATGATTATGATATATATATATATATATATATATATATATATATATATCAGACTGCCAGAAGGGAAGCTAGGCGACAGTTTTATTTAGCCAGAGGAGAAGCAGATAAGAAAAAATTTGCCAATGTTCTGTGCCGTGAGGACCAAAGACTTGAAGTATTTCGTGTTGCAAGACAGTGTGTGAGAGACAATTGTGATGTCGTGGTAGAGAAATGTGTTCGCATGGATGATGGTACACTTGCACTAAACGAGGCTGCAAAGAAAGAATTTTTGAGACGCCACTACGAAAGATTGCTCAATAAAGAGAATGAATGGGAGAAAGAGAGTCTGCCGAATGTCGACCCAACAGAGGGACCAGCTATCCGAATTGACAGTACCATGGTAGATAAAGCAATTAAGAGTATGAAGACAGGGAAAGCCCGCGGCCCATCAGGAATCACCGCAGAGATGCTCAAAATATCTGGTAGTGTCGGCTATAGCCTAGTCACCCATATTGTTAACCAGGTGATACACGGAGTCATACCCAATGACTGGTGTAGCAGCACCATAGTCAAATGTAACAAAGGTAAAGGGGACGCTTTAGATACAAATAATTACAGAGGTATCAAGTTGCTAGATCAGGTAATAAAAGTCACAGAGAGGGTCATAGCCCAACTGATTAGGGAGCGAGTCAGTTAAGATGAGATGCAGTTTGGGTTTGTGCCAGGGAAATGCACAATTGATGCTATATTTCTGGTAAGACAGCTGCAGGAGAAATACCTAGCCAAGGATAAACCTCTGTATCTGGATTTCGTTGACATGGAAAAAGCCTTTGACAGGGTCCCCTGATCCCTTATCTGGTGGTCAATGAGGAAACTAGGGATAAATGAATGGTTAGTGAGAGCTGTGCGAGCCATGTACAGGGATGCTGTCAGTAAGGTGAGGGTTGCCAATGAGTACAGGGAAGAATTCCAGGTAGAGGTAGGGGTCCACCAAGGTTCTGTCCTCAGCCCCCCTCCTATTTATCATAGTCCTCCAGGCTATAACATAGGAATTCAAGACAGGATGCCCCTGGGAGCTCCTCCATGCTGATGACCTTGCACTAATTGCTGAGTCACTATCAGAAATAGAGGAGAAGTTTCAGGTGCGGAAACAGGGACTAGAATCGAAGGGCCTTAGAGTCAACCTAGCTGAAACCAAAGTCCTAATAAGTAGGAGGGTAGGCAAAACACAAACCCCTTCAGGTAGATGGCCCTGCTCAATCTGTAGAAAAGGTGTGGATACATAAGAGGTGCAGCATATCAAAAGAAGGTTAACTAGGAAGTTAGTTTTTATATGTGGCAGATGTTCAGGTGCAATAAACACTGAAAATGTGCAGAAAACAACTTCTGTCTCATTCCAGGGAGAAAAACTGGACGTGGTTGATAGCTTCCAATATCTGGATGACCAAGTTAGTAGTGGGGATAGGTGTGCTGAAAGTGTAGCTGCTAGAATAAAAATATCCTGGGCAAAGTTCAGAGAGCTCTTACCTCTGCTGGCGACAATGGGCCTCTCGCTCAGAGTAAAAGGCAGACTGTATGACGCATGTGTATGAACAGCCATGCTACATGGTAGGGAAACATGGGCCATGACTGCTGAGGACATGCATAAGCTCGCAAGGAATGAAGCCAGTATGCTCCAACGGATGAGTAATGTCAGTGTGCATATCCGACAGAGTGTAAGTATCTTGAGAGAAAAGTTGAACCTAAGAAGCATCAGTTATGGTGTGCAAGATAGACTATTGCGCTGGTATGGACATGTGGCGAGAATGGATGAGGATAACTGTGTGAAAAAGTGCCACGCCCTAACAGTTGAGGGAACCCGTGGAAGAGGCAGGCCCAGGAAGACCTGGGATGAGGTGGTGAAGCACGACCTTCGAACTTTAGGCCTCACCAAGGCAATGACTTGTGACCGAGACCTTTGGAAATATACTGTGCATGAGAAGACTCGGCAAGCCAAGTGAGACCAAAATCCAAGGCCTCTGCCAGGGATGTAGCCAGCCCACTTACGCGTAACATTTCTTAATTGAACACTAAACACCGCTTGCGATGATCTGTTGAAGCAAGTGTAACTGAAATCGAACTAAATTTTTAGACTGGCACCCATGCCAATGTCTCTTCATTGAACACTAAACTTGGTTTGTGAAGACTTGTTGGGGCAAGCGAAAGCGAAATCGTGATGGCACCAGTACCAGTAGATCACTAAGAGCACCGTTTGAGCGTGATCGTTACCAACGTCGCCTTCCTAGCACTTGGGCATGTGAAAAGACATTTGAGCGAGTTCGTTGCCAGTACGACTGGACTGGCGCCTGTGCAGGTAGCACGTAAAACACACCATTTTGAGCGTGGCCGTTGCCAGTACCTCGTGACTGGCCTTCGTGCCGGTGGCACGTAAAAGCACCCACTACACTCTCGGAGTGGTTGGCGTTAGGAAGGGCATCCAGCTGTAGAAACTCTGCCAAATCAGATTGGAGCCTGGTGTAGCTATCTGGTTCACCAGTCCTCAGTCAAATCATCCAACCCATGCTAGCATGGAAAGCGGACGTTAAACGATGATAATAATATAATATATATATATATATATATATATATATATATATATATAATACAACGGATATATAAGCATATATACACACATATATGTACATACTTACATCTACATGTGTATATAGATGCATATTCGAGTACAGGACTTTAGAAAAATGAACTACAGACAATGGAACGAACACATAGAAAAACAAATAGCCACTTGGATTAATTCTTCATCAGCTGCCTCTATTCTAAACTAGGCATTTTGAAGATAAGGCAGGACGCACTCTTAGAATAGTTTCTTCCTGAGTAGTGGATCAACCCACTAAACAGAGAATTCCAAGGTAGCAAACACAAACCAAGACAAGAAAAATGGACAGTGTAAACAACATTAAAAAGTCGTACAGCCAAACGCGAATCTGATATTTAACGCTAGTGAAATGACGAAGCTGGACAGAGAAAAAACAGTTCGTCTCGCCTTCATAGTGGCTGGAGTGAAAAGAGAGAGTTGACCACAGGTCACATGTGAGCAGAGAGGATGGTTGAGGGAGGAAGTAGAACAAGAAGGAAGAGAGAGATGTGTATAGCAGTAAAGTAGAAGCCAGGACAACAGAAGGAAGCAGAGCGAGAGGGGGAGATGGGTAAGAAGAAAGATAGATAGGTAGATAGATAGAGGGATAGATAGATAGATAGATAGATAGATAGAGCCACGTCAGAAATATAAAGTTAAAACTTACTTGCAAATGGACGCGTGCGTTCGATGATATAATAATACAACGGATATATAAGCATGTATACACACATATATGTACATACTTACATCTACATGTGTATATAGATGCATATTCGGGTACAGGACGTTAGAAAAATGAACTACAGACAATGGAACGAACATACACACACATACACATGATTTATACTATTTGTTCAGTGAATGTGTGTGTGTGATAATAGAAAAACATACAAGATTATATATATGTTCTTATAGGTTTCTCTTCTTTCATTTATCCCCGCTATTAATTTGGGTGGGTTGTGTATTTCACTTTTTAATCAACTTCTGGAACAATAACTCCCATCTGTTGCCTTTTTTTCTTATTTTTCCCTGGAGTGTCAGCAGTGCTCTCTCTCTCTCTCTCTCTCTCTCTCTCTCTCTCTCTCTCTCTCTCTCTCTCTCTCTCCCTCCCCTTCCTTCTCTCTCTCTCTCTCTCTCTCTCTCTCTCCCTCCCCTTCCTTCTCTCTCTCTCTCTCCCTCCCCTTCCTTCTCTCTCTCTCTCCTTCCTTCTCTCTCTGTACACACACACTCCTTTCATGTTTAACTATCTATATCATCCTTATCTCCCAACCTCAGCCAGAAGACATTTTGTTTTATAAAAACATTTTTCCCCTTTACAGTTTTTGTTTTACCTAGACTGAATAAAGATCATTTTACATAACAGTTTTAAAGAAAGAAGAGGAGCACATATGCATGAGTAATAGGGAAGTAACTACCAGTGTGTGTCTTGCATGTATGTGTGTGTGTGAATTTGAATATGTATGTCTGCATCAGGATTATGTACTGTGTTCTGTAAGACATATTGCCTTGTTCTATAGTACTAAACTGAAACATAAGTAATATTTATTTTTATCGCATAGGTTAAACATACAGGCATAGAATCTTCCAGTTAATTTGAACTTGAGGCACCATTTCTATCTACCATATATATTCAACAACTTATACTAGCATATTCACTAGTGCACAGTTTATTTGCTTCAGGCAAACCTTTTTCTTTAGTTACCAAATGGAGTAGCCCATTGAAATATCATACGCTAATTCAAAAATAAAAGGTGGAAAAACAATTGCTTTGTTTGTTTTTCTGATATGCTTATAACTACTTTATTTGAAATGTTCTTTTCAGGATAACTTACAAATGACTCGCGCTTTACTGATTTTGCTTGTTGGCTCATTGAACAAGGGTGTCATTATCATTCTTGATTTTCTTTGCATTCCTGATTCTCATTCTTAGAACATTGGTAAACTTTTTACTCTTAGCTTCTCTCCTTGCTAGATATATTCCTGACATTTAGTGTCTCTTGTTTCCAACTGATATTTCTCTTTGCTACCCTCTTTCAGCTGGTCTTTCCAAGCCTGTCTCTTAATCTTTATGGCTCTATCTACAAAGCTGTTCTGCCACCATACTGCCCTCTTCTTGGTTAGGATCTTGCTCCTGCCACAGGTTTGATCTATGTTCTTCTGTGAGACTTCTAATTGTCATCTGTGTCGTTATTTTCTATCCCTTCCACTTTTTTGTCATATGTATAATTCAATATGTCTCTAAACCTGATGCTGGTTGTTTGCTCTTTCAGTTTCCACATTCTCCTTTTCCTCCTTTTTATAATTTTGAAAATTTATTAATTGTTTACATGAACTAAACTATTACTACAGTATAATGTACTGTTTGTTTTGCTTGTTTTTTTGTAATTTTTTGCGAAAATATTTCTGTAAGGATTTTTCATTTTTAAAATGCTTACATGCCTATACGACTATTTTACATGATTTTATTTATTAAAACTTATGAAAACTTCTTACATCTTTTGTTGTCGTAATGTTTTGCTTTCATTTTGTGACAGAGGGCCATCACACAGGAAATGTCAGCTTCCAAAATCTGTTTTCTGATTGGTTAAAAATGATCCAAATTAAAAACTCTGTAACATTTTGCTAAAACTTTTATGGAATAAATGAATAACAGAATTGTGAAATATTACATCAGTATACCAAATTTGAAAATTTTTGACAGCAACAGAAAAGACCTTGATTATCTTCTTTCTTTGTATTCATTGGCACTTACTCTAAAGTCATATTAGTCCAGCTTAGGCGGTACATTCTTTACCAGTGATAGACTTAGCATTCAGAACCAACTGCTGTCCCTTCTGCTGGTGAGTACAAAGTCTATCTGACTCTTGTGTTCACTCAGTTGGTAGGTGACCAGTCAGATGGCTGGCCAGTTTCTTCAAGCTGATGTTGTAGATGGTGAGGTCATTTCATTCTCTGTACCACAAGTACAATGAAACAAAGAGCTACTCCTTTTTTTTTCTCATCATCTTTAACACATGCCCACCTTCTCAATGTAGTAGCTCAGTTTGCCAACCCATTTTTCATTCATTTACCATCAGTTTTTTTGTATTCTCTAATGTAATAATTAAGAGTATAAAACTTCAAATATATATCTCATATAGACAATTTTTTTATAGAATTTCTTGAAACACACTCCAGGCCCAACTAACTCCAGTCCCTATGCTTTCATTGTCTTTTGCTTAAATATTCAGTGTTCAAGATAGTGGTGTTAAACTGAGTGACAGATTAGCATGTATTATTAAATCTAGTTAGGATAAATCATCATCATCATTTAGCGTTCATTTTTCATCCTGGCATTAGACAGACTAACTGGAGATGGTAAGCCCAAGAGTTGCACCAGACTGCAGTCTGTTTTGATTTGGTTTCTATGGATGGATACTCTTCCTGATGCCAACCATTCTACAGAGTGTACTGGGTATCTTTTATATGTTACTGGCATGGGTGGTTTTTATATGGCACTAGCATGGGTGCTTTTTGCATGACACCAGCATGGGTGCTTTTTACATGACACTAGCACAGATACTTTTTATGTGGCACCAACACAGGTGCTTTTTATGTGGCACTAGCACAGGTGCTTTTTATGTGGCATTAGCACAGGTGCTTTTTATGTGACACCAGTACAAGTGCTTTTACAGTGCACTAACATAAGTGATTTTTACATAGCTCCTGTTCTAGCGGGCTTGTTAAGTAGCTTGAAAGACAAGAACCTCTCAGCTGAGAGAGGATGTGGAACCAAGAGAAGTGACTGTGTACTAGATTCTGTGGCTCTAGTAGCATATATTTGGATGGAGGATCGAAACTCCACTACTCAGGTGTGTACCAACTTATGTCTGCACAGGTGGGTGTGGAAATGCTTATAAGTCACTAGCTTTGATAACTGAGGACTTGTGCATATGTTGGCACTAATCACTAGACATGGAAAGGGGTGATTGGGGAGAATGGTGACCCTAAACTCAATGAAAATTGAGTGGCCTTACTAGACTTCTGTCCTGGAAATGGGCTCTCCATTATGAACTTATTCTTCCTACACAAGGATATCCATAAATATACCCTGTATAGGGGAACTTGGGAACAGAGATCACTGATAGATTTCATCTCTTGGAAACAGATGCCACTGATAAATTTCATCTCTTAGGAACAGATGTCCCTAATAGATTTCATCTCTGATCTCTTTGATTTTATATTGGATGTTTGTGTAAAGAGAGGGACTGAGCTATCAACTGATCACCACCTAGTTATTTGTAACCTGAGACTATTTTCAGCAGGGAGAACCCACAAAACTGACAAGTTCACTGTGACTTACAGAACAGAGTGGGAAGCCCTGGCAGATGATGAGATCAGAAACAAATATGCAAACACCATTATATCCAAATTCAGAGACCCTTCTGAACAGATGGAAGATGTTGAAATAGAGTGGAGATTGTTTTGGTCAACAGTTTCTTCTTTGGCTGTACAATGCTGTGGATGAAAGCAGCTTGGTGTGGTGCTAGATAGCAAAATTCCCTTGTTTAAACAGGAAGTTAATCCTTTTTACTACAGGCCTGAAATTTTGAGGAAGCTTGTTAGTCAATTACATTGACCCCAATGACTCAGCTGGTATTTGTTTTGTCAACCCCAAAAGGATGAAGGGCAAACTCAACCTTGGCAGAATTTGAAAACTAAGTTAATAATGCCATCTGTATATATGTTTATATGTGTGTGTGTGCCTGTATTCACATGTTTTTGTAAGTCTTCATGTGTGTTTCCTTGTTATAATCAAAAGGCTCATTCGTATGGGTCATTTGTTTCTTACATTTCATGCAAACATCTTCTAGTTAAACACTATGTGTGTGTGCATGTGTGCGTGCACATGCGTGTGCATGCGTGTGTGTGCGTGCACATGTGTGTGTGTGCGCGCGTGCACACATCTATATACAAACACACACATGGCTATGTGTTTAAGAAACTTGCTTTGCAGCCACATGGTTTTGTATTTAATCCCACTATACAGCTCTTTGGGCATGAATTTGGTAGATGAAAAGTGTGTTTGTTTCCATCACTGCTTGACAACTGATATTTGCTGTGTTTACATCCCCATAACTTAGCAACTTAGTAGTTTGGCAAAAATAACTGATAGAATAAGTACCAAGCTTAAAAATAAATTATCTATATGGGTTGATTCAGTCAACTAGAAATTCCTCGAAGTGGTGCTTCAGGATGGCAATAATTTGATGACTGAAACAAATAAAAGATAAAAGATACGTACGTACGTATGTATGTATGTATGTATGTGTGTATGTACATGCTGGATGTAAACAAACCAACATCAATTGTGAAGCAGTAGAGGGAGACAGGCACAAACACATACGTACGTACGTACATATGTATGTGTTTGTGCCTGTCTCCCTCTACTACTTCACAATTGATGTTGGTTTGTTTACATACCTACAGCTTAGCAATTTGGCATAAACAACAGACAGAATAGACTTTAAAAACTATGTTCTGGGGGTCAATTTCTTTGACTAAACTCTTCAAGTCAGTACCTCTGCATGACTGCAGTCCAATGACTGAAAGTGGTGAAAGATAAAGAAGCATATTCTGTATTATGTAAACACCACTCAAATTATGCAGTTTTGCTTTTGTAGGAACTCAATACATTTTGGATTTTTAAAAACATTTTCTTCCTATAGGGAAGGCCACTTCCTGGTATGTTAACTATAGTCAAGATATAGTGAACAATTTAAAAACATATAATTATCATGCATATATATGTGTATGCTTGTATAAGCATCAGTATAAACATAGAGTGTGGGGTGGGATTTTGCATTGTGAAAATTTATGTTTGTGTGTATTTTCTTAGGTCACAATGACTATCTGTCTAGGTACCTTCTTGCCCACATTTCTATCACTAACTATCATCAGTATCAACACAACACAACCACCAATATAACTGCTGCGATTGCTAATTTCCCAACTTGTTAATGACCTATAACAGCAGTAACTCCATCTAAAATACAAGACAATGACATGAGCTGGTAGAATCGTTAGCACACCAGGAGAAATGCTTAGTGGTATTTCGTCTGCCATTATGTTCTGAGTTCAAACTCCGCTGAGGTTGACTTTGCCTTTCATCCTTTTGAGGTTGATTAAATAAGTACCAGTTATGCACTGGGGTCGATGTAATCGACTTAAACCCTTTGTCTGTCCTTGTTTGTCCCCTCTATGTTTAGCCTCCTGTGGGCAATAAAGAAATAAATGACATGAAATAATGCAGTACCTTCGTGTATTTTAAAAGTTGAATGAAATGTCTTTGATCTTATGTCAATGAGGATTGATTTGGGATTAAACAGCGACAACGATACAATTAACAAAAACAATATGACCACTGTCATCATCAACGATACCCCAACACCACTACTAACCTACCAACTTTTCAATAACCTATAATAATAATAATATCAGCATAATAGGAATGTCTGTAGCTACATGTATTGTATGTCAGCACAATATAATGTGTGTGTGTGTGTGTGGCGTTTTTATGGCATATGTCAAAGGTGCAATGGGCAAAAGTGTCTATGAACTTGATAACCCTTCAACTAACTGTAATCATATAACACTTCCACTTTTACAGCTCTAAGAATAAAGCAACAAATTTTTTCTCTCACAAAATATTTATGTCCTAACACTATTGTTTTTATGACATATTTTTGGCTGGTAATTATTGGTTCTAACTACAAGTCAAGATGTCTGAAAAGAAGCAAACTGCTGAAGGCAGTAGTTTGAAATAGAACAAAAGGATTGCACTGCATGTTAAACTTAATGTTTTAAAAAGTTTAATGTGAGTGAAAAACTCATGCAGCAACTACAGTGTTGTTACAATTGAAAGAATTAAATCAACCAGTCAAGAATCTATTCTATCAACCCTGTTTTCTCATATAACTGTCTAATGTGATGCTTAAAATGGAATGCATGTTGAGCGAATGGAGGAGAATCAAACTTGATGTAATGTGTTGATAAGTATGATGGTGATTCAAAATAAAAAAAGAGAAAAAGAAGTTTGTATAATAGTTGATAGAAAATGAGGAGTAAAACTTTTAATACAAATGCTTTTCTGGCTGGTTTGAAAGCTTTAAAAAGTGCATGAATTTGCATAACATAAAATGGCTGGTGAAGCTGTCAGTGCTAATAGAGAGGCTGCTACTAATTATCTTCAGGAGCTGATGAATCATTGGTGAAGGGTTCTACAACTAGAGCAAATATACAAAGTTAATGGAACTGCAGTTTTCTGGTGATGCAGGCCTACTAGAACTTTTATTTGTTGAGAAGATCAACACCAGGATTTAAAGCTTTTCAAAAATTGTCTGACTCATTTTCTGGGAGAAAATGCTTCCACTGATATGAAATTAAAGCCCCTACTTCTGCATCACTTTGGAAATCCAAGGGTTTTCAAGAGTTACACTAAGTTTAACCTACCCTTGAGTTAGCTTACAAATAAGAAGGCATAGATGACTAAGAACTTTTCTAAAGAGTGGTTTAGAAATTTTTGTCCTACTGTACAGTGTCAGACAATATTTCCAATAAAACATTGCTTTTTTAGACTATATTCCAAGTCCCCCAGTGAACTCAAATGAGCTTTCTGATAATATGAGAGCAGAATATATCCCCATGAGTACAACTTTGCTCCAGTCAATTTTTCGAGTTCTACATGTTTTTGCTAATAAAAACTTACAAGAGAAGTTTACAATTAGCTCAGATGAACAAAGAAATTATGCATCATAAGCATCAAATGACTTTGAATAAGTTCTCCACCTCTCAATGGTTGTTGATGATTGATTATAAGAAAAGAGATAATATCCATTTTCTTTTTAGTAACTCTCATGCCACTACAGAGTAGTCAATGTCTTTTGTTGCAAAAATTAATGATATAATTTTTAATTCTTCCCTAACAGAAATCATTACTTACATGCATGAAACTGGTTGTGTTACTTGTTTTTTGTTGTTTTATTTTTTTGAAAATACCTATTGGAATGCATCTCACCTTATAACATGAAAATCAATAGGAAAATTAATTTGCATTACAGAAAGATTTTCAGGAATGCATTACTTCTATAATGCAAAGGATTCTTGTGTGTGTGTGTGAGAGTGAGTGAGTGGACAATTGAAAGGAAAAGGCACTCATAACATTTTGGTGTTACATGTGTTATTGTTTAAAACAGTTTGATTCAGTTCCATGTGACTTTAAGTTTTATGGGCTTCTAACAAAAACCCATCTCATATGGGCTTAGGTTACTTAAACCCAAATGAGATGGTTTTCTGCTAGTAGCCCACAAAACTTTAAGTTACATAGAGCTGAATCAAACTATTTTAAATAATAACAATGTTGATAATAATAAGCCACAAAACACGAGCAAAACAAAAAACTGTTTTCAGTATTTAAGGAAGCTGACAAATACAAACAAGAAATCAATCTACCTAACAAATACGAAGAAGAAGAAGAAGAAACAACAAAAGCTATAAAACAAATGAAATCCAAACTAAAACTAGAACAGCAACGGACCATGATAAAACGATGGCAAGAAAAGCCCCTACATGGTAAATACTGGGCTAAACTAAATGCGAAAGAAATAGACAGAGAAAAATCCCAGCAATGGCTGAGAAGCTCAGGACTCAAAGCAGAGACTGAAGGATTTTTAATTGCTGCACAAGACCAAAGCCTCCCCACCAGAAATTACCAAAAACACATAATGAAAAGAAATATAACAAGTAACTGTAGAATATGTGGAGATCGACAAGAAACAATAAATCATATTATCTCTGGCTGCCCAGTCCTGGCTAAGAAGGAATATATTCACAGACACGACAGAGCTGGGACCTATATACACTGGAAGCTATGCCAACATTATGGAATAACAACAGAAAAAAGATGGTATAAACACACGCCAGAAAAGGTCACAGAAAACGAGAAAGCAATCATACTCTGGGATATGCCAATACACACAGATAGAGAAATTAAGGCAAATAGACCAGATATAGTTGTCAAAGATCATGAAGAAAAAAAATGCTTTCTAATTGATGTATCAATACCAGCAGATGACAACGTTTCTCTAAAAGAAATGGAAAAACTTTCAAAATACAAAGACCTGGAAATAGAGATAACTCGAATGTGGAATCTAAAAACAGAAACAATTCCTATCATAGTAGGTGCCTTAGGTATAATAAAAAAATATTCAGACAAATACATAACAAAAATAGCAGGACTTACAAATATATATAACATACAGAAAATTGCACTACTGGGTACTGCACACATTCTACGCAAAACACTTTCAATACAGTAAACATAAGAGCACCACAGCAAACCACAGCACATACCCAAGGCGCACAGAGCTGCGCTCGGTAGTGAAGTGAAAGCACGTTATAAAAATAAAACTACTGAATAATAATAATAATAATAATGCAGAAGCAGAAGGGCTTATCGTAGCAGCCCAAGATCAATGCCTACCTACAAGGAACTACCAGGCCAACATATTAAAGAATTTCAGCTCCCTAATATGTCGTGTATGTCAACAACAAAATGAGACCATTGATCATGTTGTCTCCTTGTGCAGTTTTCTTGTGCCTACAGAGTATCTCAACAGGCATGATAGAGCTGCACAATATATTCACTGGGTAATTTGCAAAAACCTGGACCTGCCCTATGATAAAAACTGGTGGGAACACAAACCACCCCCAGTGCTTGAAAAAAATCACATCTCACTCCTCTGGAACTTCACCATTCAAACTGACAGAAAGATAGATGCAAATAGACCAGACATCATATTGAAAGACTTTAGACAAAAATCATGCCTCCTCATTGATATGACTGTCCCAATCGATATAAATGTATCTGTCAAGACCTACCAAAAACTGAGCAAGTATAAAGATCTTGAAATAGAAATTAGCAAAATGTGGAACCTGAAGACTAAAACAATACCTGTTGTCATAGGTGTCCTAGGAATGATAGCAATGGGGCTGATTGCTACCTACCTCAGATACCAGGAAACCCCAAAATGGCAGAAATTCAAAAGATAGTGCTCATGGGAACTGCCTATATCCTACATAAAATACTATGTAATCTCAAATTTTAAAATAAACACATAATTTTATTATGGTTTCTTAAACATTCTCTTTCTAGAGACACTATGTACAAAACCAAATATATGGCACCCTAAGCATAACACCAACATGAACTTCTAATTTGTTGTCTCTTATAAACACATAATTTTATTATGGTTTCTTAAACATTCTCTTTCTAGAGACACTATGTACAAAACCAAATATATGGCACCCTAAGCATAACACCAACATGAACTTCTAATTTGTTGTCTCTTGTGGTTTCTGGGTGAGACTTGGAGCCAAATTGTACAAATGCAAAGCAAAAGTCAAACATAAGATAATAATAAATGCCCTGATGCAATACAAGGCACTGGCTCTCATGGCTTATGATTTTAACTGATTTGAAATGTTATCATGTACATGTTTTGTTTTGGTATAAAAGATTGACTACAGCAAATATTCTGCTCAATACCACAGATCTGCTTGTCACTTGTTTGGCCTTAACCAGTTCAGCATGTCCCTTAGTGGCTGATGTTATGTGCCTCTCTGATCATGAGTAGAAGTAGTTGGGGAGCATCATAGCCATGTGTTGAAAGGAATTCTTTGGAGTTTGAATAATTTACCTCTGGAAACATGGGTGTTTTGTTCAACATCCTTAAACAACCCTTATTCAAGGACTGTTTGAGCAGGATGGGCTACTTTGACCTGAAGAAAATTATAACTGAGCCTACCTGCAAAGTCATGTGCTGTTTATCTTGATATGAGATTACTGTGTCGTGCACATATGGTTGTGATGCATGTGCCTGATGTATCCTTATCAGATGAGTAGTCATAACGGTATATTGGGCTTCGTATATTTTACCCCAGTGTCACTTTGATGGCATGCGCTGTTCTTTCACTCACTAATAATAATAATTTCTACTAAAGGCACAAGTCCTGAAATTTGGTGGGGAGGTGGTAAGTTGATTATATTGATCCCAGTACTCAACTGGTACTTAATTTATTGACTCCAGAAAGATGAAAGGCAAAGTTGATCTCAGTGGAATTTGAACTCAGAATGTAAAGATGGATGAAATACCACTAAGCATCTTGCCCAGTGTGCTAACAATTTTACCAACTTACCACCTTAATGATAATAATTATGATAATGATGATGATAATAATAATAATAATAATAATAATAATAATAATAATAATAGTAACAACAACAACAATAATAATAATAATATATTAAAGAAGGTTGTTGTGTAAGGCCAGAATAGTGTGAGAAGATACAAAGTAAACTACAAAAGGAAAATAAAATAAAAGAAAGTTGCAGTTTTACCTTGTATTTCTATATTTTGGGGGTGAAGACCTCTTCTTCAGTGCAGGAACATGAGATCCTATGGTTTGCACCACCTTTCTTCTTCCAAATTAAATCCCTACCCAAACTTTTCTTTAAAATCCTAAATTCTAACTTCCTTCTACAGCATAAATGCTACCCTATCTTCAATAAACCAGCTATTAAAATCTTGTATTCCAGCACACCTCGTTTAGGATCTATAATTTCCTCCTCTAGCAGACATAAACTACAAAGCCAGTTTTTAGAACCTGCAATCTGTCCCACTGCATCCCACTTTAACCTATCTAATGGCAATAATACAACCAGCCTTCGTGACCCCACTTGACTTAATGATAACAAGCTCAAGGAATCTTCCCACAATACTATCCATTTGACCACATATTCTAGTGGTGATACCCTATCCCAATCCAACACCGATACCCATTATACTTCTAGTTCTTCTTTACTGATTACTGACCATAGGAACCTGACCTCCCCTGCAGTGAACTCCAACTGCAGAGCAGGTTTGAATACTTGTAATTATTTGGTATCTCAACTCTGCTCTCTTGGCAGTTTCTGTTTACACAAAAATGTAGTCTACAAGTGCCATTATATATACCACACTCCCACCAGGCCAAAGGTCTATATTGGTGGCACTGTTGATTTCAAGTGCCACTACCGAGCACACATGAACTCTTTCTCCAATCCAAATTCTAAATTATCTACCTCCTTAGCAACTTATATACACGACCTAAATCCCAAAATATCCCCTATACACTATCCTGGTCCATCATAAAAATACCTCGGTATTTATAATTTGTGTTTGGGGGAATTGTTAACCATCCTTCAGCCACAACCCCTCATTACTCAATAGATTCTCGAATGTAACACTCTCTTGTAAACACAAGTTCTACTCATCTTTTGCCCATTTTATTAAGTCTATGTAATTCCATAACTATGATTATCCTTAATTATAATTAACCTTGAGGTACAACTAGGTTGGCCTAGCAACTTACCCCCTCTACTAGTACCACCCTTTCTACTAAATTATTCCTTCTTATGATTACCTTTGCAAATTCCTCTTACCCACCACATCCCTCCTGCCTCATAGCCTCCCCATCCTCACAAGTGGTATTCTTTCCCTATTCCTCTATTGCTCCTCTTCAACTAAAAACACTTAAAACTACTCCACTCAATTAGCTGCTAACCTATCAACCTCTCTTTCACTCTCTATCCACCTCACTCTTTTCAATTTCATACACCTCTGCATACCTCAGTACTTACCCTCCATTTCCAATCCACATTCATTATAGCACTACTATCATGACCACTGACTCACTCCCCACCCCGTCCACCTCCTTCTATCTTCTCTTATACCTTTCTATATGCCTTAGTAATCTCCCTCTGCCACTGAATTAAATACTTTCCCTCCCTCAAATAATTGCCTTTCCTTTTCTCTCTATCTCAGATTACAATAATTCTATAGCTATTATCCTTAAACTTTAGCACTCAACAACAACTGACCACCCTTCAATTACTATCTATCCTACCCCTCCCATTCGTCTCCACCTCTACTTAATACCCTCATTATTAACCCTCTCCCTCTTCCTGAACTAGCTCTCTTATCTCCTCACCATTCCCTATCTGAACAATCCCCATAACTCCACTAACCCTCCTACCTCCCCCTTCTAATACAACTAGCTCTGTACATTTAATCATTCCATCTTTGAATTTCTCTGCATTGGGATCTGAAATGTAAGATCTTTTCTACCCTGATGATGGAGGCTCAACTTATCCACTGTTGATTGCTTCCATTACGGCTGCATATTGTGATGCACTACATCAACCAGCATTATAATGGATCTCCTCCCCTTCAAT
This sequence comes from Octopus bimaculoides, assembly GCF_046866305.1. NCBI lineage: Eukaryota > Metazoa > Mollusca > Cephalopoda > Octopoda > Octopodidae > Octopus > Octopus bimaculoides. The sequence goes on along the minus strand of NC_142931.1, from coordinate 95,490,807 downwards.
TTTCTCTGTTGTTTGTACTCTGTGTAAGTTGGATTTATTAGTGGAAATATCTATATATTTTTACTTAAAAATTTATTGTCTTGAAAGTCTCCACCTTTTGCTTTCTCTCCATATATATGTGTGTGTGTGTGTGTATATATATATATATATATTAGAAATAACACATTTCTAAATCTCTCAGAGAGATTTAAGCAGTAGTGATGCGATAAAGTTGTTGTATATTGTCAACTTAATGTGACAATCCCAATAAGGGAATATACTACTGCTGTTTAGCCCTAGGAAGCTGGACCGCTTCCTGTCGGCCTTGACACAATTACTGTGTCCTTATGTTTGCGAGGGGGAGACAAACTTCTCCACCCAGCCTAGCTAGCATTCAGGGACATGTTTCTGAGTCTTTGCTCGTCATCAGCCTAAAGTAGCATGATCAGCTGGTTGAAGAAGTCTGTCAAGCTCTCGCAAACATATATAATCACAGTGAAATATATTCACTGATTACCAAAATTAGAAATAACACATTTCTAAATGTCTCAGAGAGATTTAAGCAGTAGTGATGCGATAAAGTTGTTGTATATTGTCAACTTAATGTGACAATCCCAGTCAAGGCCGACAGGAAGCGGTCCGGCTTCCTAGGGCTAAACAGCAGTAGTATATTCCCTTATTGGGATTGTCACATTAAGTTGACAATATACAACAACTTTATCGCATCACTACTGCTTAAATCTCTCTGAGAGATTTAGAAATGTGTTATTTCTAATTTTGGTAACCAGTGAATATATTTCACTGTAATTATATATGTTTGCGAGAGCTTGACAGACTTCTTCAACCAGCTGGTCAAGCTACTTCAGTCTCGTCGTGCTACTTCGGATTGCTTCTGCTTAATTTAGTGAGTTGTTTCTGTCCTTTTTTTGTTGTTTAGTGTGATTTTTGTCGAATTTCAACTGTTGTTCTTGTCGATTTGCACCCTGCGGGGCGGAAATTTTCCTTTTGCTGCTCTCTTTTAGAGAGATAGCAAACTACTATTGTGTGAAAGAAAAATTTTATTTCAATATGGATAACGGAATGGCATTTCTACTGTGTGACGAGGACTTCCCTCTTTTACAAGAAGAAATTATTTTTGATAATACGCATGTATTTCAAGTAAACCCCGAAGTAACCGAGGAAAAGAAAAAAGTCAGCAGCTTTTCATCCGCCGTAGGCGGATAATTTGAAATAATGGAAGTGATACCCGAACAGTGGTATAAATATAGAAACCTGATAAAGAAAACTGACGACGTAACAAGGTTAATACCGCCAAAGGAAACTATCCAAGAGTTGGCGGTAAGAACCGTTATTTACAAAGTATACAACTGCAAGGAAAGGCGCATCATGATGATGAAAACGAATGCAATAGAAAAGTGTCTTGCCCCTGTGTGAGAAAAAATAAGATATGTTGGTAGAGGGCCTCGAAATGCTACAGTAGAGGCCCAATTCGAATCCGCAGAAGTATCGACACAAACGCTGAAAACTGAAGAGGTAATGCTCTTACCTACATACCTTGGCCGGAGAACTGCGAAAATCACAATAGAAGATATTCCATCCGGGTATGACGTAAACTGGTTGGTAGAAGCGTTAATTTATGACGTGGAGGATCAGGTGGAAGTACTTACAATGAGAAGAAGGAACGCACTCAATTGGAAGGGGCAGGCGCTTGAGCTTATAGTTCTAGCGTCAAATGATACCCTCGAGACCAGACCAGACAGGATTTTTATAGGGGAGGGTCTCAGTGCAAGAGTGTCGGTGGAGGGACGGAGGCCCAGATGTTTTAAATGTGGTGAAAAGGGCCACGTGCGTTCCGAATGTGTGAAAATAAAAAAAGCCTAACCAAAAAAAAAGAAGAAGTCCCTCCCCAAAGGGAGAAAGAAATACCGGAGAAAACAGAACTTAAAAAAGATGTCAAACAAGGTAAATCGAAAATGCCGGAAGTCATAATAGAAAAAGGAAAAAGTGAGGAAGAAGCGGAGTTTGGAGTTGCTAAAAACAAAAGGAAAAAACCTATTGGCCCAGACTCCCCTCCCCCTACAAGAAAAAAAGAAAAAATGCAAAACACACAAAAAATAATACCCTCGTCCACTCCCAAATTGAAACCCGCTCCTAAACCCCCGGGGCGTTGTGAAGGGCTGATCACAGCTGCGGAGGTCAAAGAGGTGCTGGCAGAGACCGCGCGGGACAGGTCGCCGGGACTGGATGGTCTGCCCTACGAGTTTTATAGTAGTATGCCGGACTTGTTCGGACACTTGCTGGCTGGCATGTACACGAACTGGCAACAGAATGGGAGAATTCCCTGCTCTGTGAGTTGGGGAGTGGTAACGCTGGTCAGAAAAGACCCGAGCAAGGGGGACCATATTAGTAATTTCAGGCCCATAACTCTACTAAATGTAGAGTTAAAGATTTTGGCCAAGGTGCTAGCAAACAGGTTGACGGCTGTCGCGGATAAACTGTCGGGAGGGCGCAAACATGTGCCATTCCTGGCAGGTCGATCCAGGACAATCTTCATCTCTTACGCTACACCTTAGACAGGGTGGGTAAAGTTTCCGGTAAAGGTGGGGCATTGGTCCATTTAGACCAAAGTAAGGCCTTCGATAGGGTTGACCATCGGTACCTGACGGCTGGGCTAGGCCCGGATTTCCGCGGTTGGATCAAGGCCATTTATGGTGGCATCAAATCCACGGTTCAGGTGAACGGTTACCTGTCGGAGCCGTTTGAGATCAGGCGTTCAGTCCGTCAAGGGTGCCCCCTGTCTCCGCTTCTGTATGTTCTGTCTCTCGAGCCATTGCTGCGGAAGTTGGAGAAGTTGGGAAGCACCACTAATGAAATCGGATGTGGTAAAGGTGTTTCGGCGTATGCGGATGACGTCTCCATCACCGTATCCAAGATGACTCAGCTGCCTCGCGTAGCAGAGGCAATCAGAAGATACGAGACGGTGGCAGGGGCAAAAGTTAACATGGACAAGTCTGTAGGTTTGCGAGTCGGCATCTGGAGCAGCAAGCAGATAACATCCAGTGTTGTTGGACACTGGACAGATGGCCCTGTTAAGTTGCTCGGAGTTTGGTTTGGTCCGGACTCCCAGACGGAGAAAAATTGGAGCGAGGTGATGAACAGGGTAGAAGCGCTATCCCGGACTTGGTCTGGAAGGGCGCTGTCCCTGAAAGGAAGGGCGGAAGTGGTGCAGACGTTTATTGCGTCAGTTATCACCTACCGCCTCACCATCGTCCCCTGCCCCGATTTGTGGCTAAACAAGCTGGTTCGGATTCTCTTTCGCTTTTTGTGGAGGGGAAAGCCGCTTGTGAGGCGCTTTGTGTGCTGTCAGGAACTGTTAAAGGGTGGCCTAGGGATGCCATGGTTGTTGATGTGCAAATATGCACTGAGACTAAGGCATCTCTGGTCTTACCTGGATGGTGGTCAGGTGTGGAATTCGCTCGACGAGGAATTCTTTCCACGACCAGCCTCTCTGGAGGGATTTAAACCCGGTTTAATTAAAAGACAGAAATCGACTGAATGGCAAAAGGAATGCTGGCAGGCACTTGCGCTAATCCACAAGGCGGGTAAGGCCGGCAGCGGGAATACCACCTCTGCGTTTTACAAAGGGTTGGTAGAGTTTAAAAGTGACGACGTGCTAGGAGAGACACTGGGGCTCAATGAGAACCAGCTATCCAACCTGTTTCGGAACACTTTCAGGGCGGGGTATTTGGATAATTACCAAAGATCCCTGACTTGGCAGTGTTTCAGGAATGCTTTACCTGTCCACAAGAAATTGTCCAGGCACGGGATTTCAGTGCCACCTGAATGTCCAAGATGCGGGCAGGAGAAGGAAACCATCCTGCACGCTCTTGTTCAGTGCACCCATCTTTCGGAGATGACAATTTACGTCGAACATGTGCTGTCGCACCTAGGAAGAGTACAGCTATCGGCTGAGTCTGTGATTAAGAATGCACCGCCCACCGGACTACCTAAGGAAGGTGAGGCTTGTTTTCTATGTACAGTCACAGTTATGAAAGAGTGTGCATGGAGAACTCGAATGCAAGGTTTCATACCTTGCATTCGAGTTCTCCATGCACACTCAGGAACCTTCATCTCCGGCCCTGGAATGCTATACTATTTCAGGTACCACCTGAAAAGCAAGATAGGGCTGGAGAGAAGACACCTGTCTAGAAGAGTATATGAGGAAAGATGGAAGGAAGTAGGAAGGAAGTTGGGAGTGAGTGGCCCTACTTAAACTTTCCTGATAAAAATACAAAGGTGTAGACTGGTGTACCCTGGAATTAAGTGTAAATCATTGGAAATATTCCCAAGTTTTTTAGAAACCTTAAAATATATATTTTTAATGTATATTTTCTTAAAAAAAGCTAAAAGAAAAATGACTCACTAAATGACAATTTTTAAATGTTTGTAGTGTCCTGTATTGTCCCATCTATGTAAGATATTTATATTATCGTAATAAAGAGAATTGGTCATGCTACTTCAGGCTGATGATGAGCAAAGACTCAGAAACATGTCCCTGAATGCTGGCTAGGCTGGGTGGAGAAGTTTGTTTCCCCCTCGCAAACATAAGGACACAGTAATTGTGTCAAGGCCGACAGGAAACGGTCCAGCTTCCTAGGGCTAAACAGCAGTAGTATATTCCCTTATTGGGATTGTCACATTAAGTTGACAATATACAACAACTTTATATATATATATAAATGATAGGCTTGCCTCAATCCTTCAGGGGTAGTCTGAAGCATCCAAGCAACCAGGGGATGTTTAAATCCGGAGGCACTCCTGGGAATCACCTGTGCGGGTACCGTCTTGGTTAGAGGGCATCCAGAGGCAGGTAATTTACTGTTTAAACCGTAGTTTATAATTATATTTATGTGGAGAATGGAGTAAGGCTTTCTTTACCTAATGCTATTATTATACCACCATATACATTAATATATCCACTAATCACTTCTCCTACATCTCTCACACCATGAACTCTTAACATACTCCTCAACATTCTGAAGAGATCTGCCAAACCATTGGCCAGATTGAAACGTGCGTAAATGACTAATTACATAACATCCACAATGACTCATTACATAACCTCCACATAATAAAACAATGGCTAACTAGCCCAACAGAATTGCTTCTTCTTGTATTTGTTGCTCCATTCTCCACATAAATATATATATATATATATATATATATATATATATATATATATATGTTGTTGGTACTCCGTCGCTTACGATGTCGAGGGTTCCAGTTCATCCGATCAACAGAACAGCCTGCTCGTGAAATTAGCGTGCAAGTGACTGAGCACTCCACAGACACGTGTACCCTTAACGTAGTTCTCGGGGATATTCAGCGTGACACAGTGTGACAAGGCTGACCCTTTGAATTACAGGTACAACAGAAACAGGAAGTAAGAGTGAGAGAAAGTTGTGGTGAAAGAGTACAGCAGGGTTCGCCACCATCCCCTGCCGGAGCCTTGTGGAGCTTTAGGTGTTTTCATTCAATAAACACTCACAACGCCCGGTCTGAGAATCGAAACTGCGATCCTATGACCATGAGTCCGCTGCCCTAACCACCAGGCCATTGTGCCTCCACACACACACACACACACACACACACACACATATATATCATCATCATCATTTAACGTCCGCTTTCCATGGTTGGACGATTTGACTGAGGACTGGTGAAACCAGATGGCTACACCAGATGACTACACCAGATGGCTACACCAGACTCCAATCTGATTTGGCAGAGTTTCTACAGCTGGATGCCCTTCCTAACACCAACCACTCAGAGAGTGTAGTGGGTGCTTTTACATGTCACCCGCACGAAGGCCAGTCAGGCGATACTGGCAATGGCCACGCTCAAAATGGTGTATTTTATGTGCCACCCACACAAGAGCCAGTCCAGGGGCACTGGCAACGATCTCGCTCAAAATCCTTAAACATGTCACGGGCCAGAAAGGTGACGCTGGGCACAGGTGCCATCCCGATTTCGCTTTCGCTTGCCTCAATAAGTCTTCGCAAGCTGAGTTTCATGTCCAATGAAGGAGACAATGTTGGCATGGGTGCCAGTCGTCGAATTTAGTTCGATTTCAATTACACTTGCCTCAAAAAGTCTTCACAAGCGGAGTTTAGTGTCCAATGAAGGAAAGGTACATATAAGTGGGCTGGCTACACCCCTGGCAGAGGCCTTGGATTTAGGTCTCACTTGGCTTGCCAGGTCTTCTCACGCACAGCATATTTCCAAAGGTCTCGGTCAGAAGTCATCGCCTCGGTGAGGCCCAATGTTCAAAGGTCTTGCCTCACCACCTCAGCCCAGGTCTTCCTGGGCCTACGTCTTCCACGGGTTCCCTCAACTGTTAGGGTTTGGCACTTTTTCACGCAGATATCCTCGTCCATTCTCGCCACATGTCCATACCAGAGCAATTGTCTCTCTTGCACACCACAACTGATGCGTCTTATGTTCACCTTTTCTCTCAAGATACTTACACTTTGTCGGGTATGCACACTGACATTACTCATCCATCGGAGCATACTGGCTTCATTCCTTGCGAGCTTACGCAATTCCTCAGCAGTCACAGCCCATATTTCACTGCCATGTAGCATGGCTGTTCGTACACATGCATCATACAGTCTGCCTTTTACTCTGAGTGAGAGTCCCTTTGTCGCCAGCAGAGGTAAGAGCTCTCTGAACCTTGCCCAGGCTATTCTTATTCTAGCAGCTACACTTTCAGCGCACCCACCCCCACTACTAACTTGGCCACCCAGATAGCGGAAGCTATCAACTACCTCTAGTTTTTCTCCCTGAAATGCGACAGAAGTTGTTTCCTGTTTGTTTACAGTGTTTATTGCACCTGAACATCTGCTACATACAAAAACTAAATTCCTAGTTAACCTGCCTTTGATATTGCTGCACCTCTTATGTATCCAGAGCTTGCACTGGGTACATCTTATAGAGTTTCTACCTACTCCTTTTCTACATATTGAGCAGGGCCATCTAGCTGAAGGGGTTTGTGTTTTATCTACCTTCCTACTTATTAGGACTTTGGTTTTAGCTAGATTGACTCTAAGGCCCTTCGATTCTAGTCCCTGCTTCCACACCTGAAACATATGTATATATATATATATATATATATATATATATATATATATATATATATATATATATATATATATCATCATCATCATCATCATCGTTTAACGTCCGCTTTCCATGCTAGCATGGGTTGGACGATTTGACTGAGGACTGGTGAAACCGGATGGCAACACCAGGCTCCAATCTAATTTGGCAGAGTTTCTACAGCTGGATGCCCTTCCTAGCGCCAACCACTCAGAGAGTGTAGTGGGTGCTTTTACGTGTCACCCGCACGAATACAGCCACTCTCGAAATGGTGTCTTTTATGTGCCACCCGCACAAGCCAGTCCAGGGGCACTGGCAACGATCTCGCTCGAAAATCCTACAGGAGCCAGTCAGGCGGTACTGGCAACGGCCACGCTCAAAATGGTGCATCTCATGTGCCACCCGCACAAGAACCAGTCCAGGGGCACTGGCAACGATCTTACTTGGCTTGCCGGGTCTTCTCACGCACAGCACATTTCCAAAGGTCTCGGTCAGTAGTCATCGCCTCGGTGAAAGGTTATGAAGGGTATTGGAGTCATCCAAACCCTAAAGATACAGGTAATACCGAGTAAGTGCTGTATACTGACTAGTTTTGCCCCTGACGTGGTTGCAACATGAGTGGGGATTATAACATGGGTCGTGTATTAGCGTGTGTATATATAAAAAAGAATAAGATAAAGCGACCAATGGCAAAGGTAGAATTATATTTTATGTATAAAGTCTTACAGCTGTTTCAAGGAAAATTCAATGTATCCCTTCATCGGAGATGGTAATAGTAGAAGAATGGATTATTACATCTATAAGAGGAGATTTGTAGTAAGAAGTGAGAGCGATGCGTAGAAGAAAGAACAAAGAAGAAAAAGTACTTGGAGTATAGTTCCATTCCAACAGTAAACGTCCATGTAAAGAATCCGTGTGGTTATTTTCCGGAGATAATTGTAGTTGCAAAGGTGGATATATATCATATCATATCCAGTATACTCTGTGCGTTGTTTACTCAAAGGATAGTCTGAAGCGAGTGAAAGATGTGTGTAGGATTAAGAGGTCAAGCCTTAAGACAGGAAGGAAGAGAGGAAGTAATTTAAGGGAGAAATGGAAATACTGTTGCTAGTAGTAGGCGATCGTGAGGTCAGTTATACTGACAGGAAGGAAGGAAGAAGGAGAGAGAGTAAAGGGAAGAAGATGGGGGTGGAAGTATAAGTTTAGTAAAGAAATGGATAGGTAGAGAAAAGGAGTGTGGAGAGGTAATGTGGAGAAGTATTTATAACTGTGTACAGTGTCAGGATAGGAAGGAACCTGTAGGTGGTGATGGTGTTGGTGGCATTCGGAGAATAGTATCAAAGGAAGGAAGCAAAATAAGAGAACAGAGTTAGTAATGATAAGATTCTATAAATAGAGTTAAAACCTATTTTAAAGACGGTAGAAGGGAGACCTATTTGCTAACTCAAGTTGGTTGGGGTTACCTATGGGGAGTTGTGTGAGTACGTTGTGTGGTCATTTGTGCATTTGTGTCTGTGATAGAATTTGAATGTATGGAAGAAACGGTGATTACAAGTGCTAAGTGCTTCGTTATATTGATTAAGTAGTGTGGGAGAATTGTATTTTAAAATATGGAACGCCTCCTTCAAGCAAAGCTTGCAATTAGAGCGCTGGCCCTGGTATGGAATTCCAGAGTCCAGAATGGACCATGTTAAAGTATACTGGGTATTTGTGTTTATATATATATATATATATATATATATATATATATTTCAAGCATATGTTGACCTTATGCTCACAGGAAATTTATCTGGTGATTTAGTGAAAGAGTTCTGTGTTGTTGATATAAACTGAATTTGTGATAATAACAGTTATAAATAATGATAGTGTTTTTTTTTTTTATTTTGTTATTATTTCACAATTTCTTATTCTATTTCAGGTAAATACTCTTATACTTTTTCCTTGAAAGTGAAATGAAGTTTTCTAAGAATGGAACCATAAAGGTACACTTTTTTTAAAATATGTAATTTCTAAAAGGATTCCTATATACTTTTATTTTAACCTCAAGTTAAAAAATGCTTTGATATTGAAGATTGATGGCAAATACACTTCAAATAATATCTTACTGAATATTGATTTTTACTTTTTGTTGTTCTGTGGTATGTTTGAGTATAACATTAAACAGTTTCAGAGACATTATTCAGTATTTTCTATTCAAACATTATAAGCTCAAAAACTCAAGGAATTCCAGATTCGTTTCAGTTTTTCTCACCATTAATCATTAAATATATCCTACATTATGTTCCTGGTGCAACTTTTACAGATTTACATTCCAGTTATTTTAACCCAAATATCTTATAAACATTCTTTATTATATGATTTCTTGAAATAAGGATGCAGGTGTATGTGTGTGATTTAAAAAATGTTTGTTTCACAGCCATGAATCAATCTCATTGTTTGGCATCTTGGGTAAGTGTCTCCTATTCTAGCCCCAGGAATTTGGTGAAAGAAATTGTGTGTATGTGGATGTGTGTATAAGTATGTTGAAAAACTTGGATTAACTGAGACCAAGTGGGTGTTTAAAATCTATGAACACTAATACATTATGTAATTTCATGTTTACCTCTTTAATCATGAATTACATCTCATTTGTTTGCTTGTGTTTCTTCTATTCTTTCAGTTTTTGTTTCTTGAAAATCCATTTTACCATATTCATTCACTTCTGCTTATCTTGGATTAGCAATTTATGGAGTATGTTTTAGCTACTTGGAATAATTTTCTCTGTGTTATAATGCATATTTGCTTTTCTTCACCATTCAGTTACAGTTCTAAAGAATTCTTTTTTACTACCTTAATTAATTCTTAAGTTCATTCTTTCGATACTATTAAACCATATCTTCTAGATGTTTTACTAATATTTCATTGTATCAACCCGCAAAAGAAAAAGGAATTATGCATAGACATAAATACTGTAAGTTTTTTTTGTCAAGCAGTCTACTGATTCATCTCGCCACTACTCTAGATATAATGACTTTTATCTTCATAATCATAACTTTACACAGTATCCTCCTGCAAAATATTTCCACAACATCATCTGTGCTGAATCTCAGCCACAACATCACTCTCATAATCATACTTATGCAATGTCATTCACAATTTGACCTGCTTAACATTGCTATTTGAACATTTCCTGTTCAGAACCAGTTACAGCATCATCTACACTGCATAACTGTTACATCATCTATAAAGCATTGCTGTCACAACTCACTGCTTCTTTTGGGTTTCTTTTCCTAAGAGATTTTTTTTTATCAAGTCCCTAGCTTTCATGTATTAAATTTTTGATCAGTTTTGTCAGAGTTAACAAAAAGATGTGTGACTACATTATTTTGGCTGAATAGTATTGAAATAAAGTTATTATTATCTCTTTTAATACTCCCAATGTGTAATTTTGCTGAGAATGTTACTTATCATTCTGAGTTCAAATCTTATCAAAATCAACTTAGCTTTTCATCTGTCTGGGGTTGACAAAATAAAGTATCACTTTTTATTATTATCTTCTTATCTTAGGATAAGTCATATTCCTGATAGAATTTACATGGAGACCAGGTTACTACCTGTATCCTTAGATGTTCACATGATTTCAGTAAGCCATCAAGTGCTCAAAACTCTTCTGATGATCTTTCCCGTTCCTAAGAGGTAAATCTTCTGTAGATGCTCTACAGGACATTCCATTCCAATCTCCTTTATCCTTTGGTCTGTTTCACCTCTTACAATCCCTAAGGCACCAATTATCACAAATATAATTGTTTCAGATTTCGTGCTCCAAGTACTCAAATTTTAAGGAATTCTAGTTTTTTAGCTTTTCATCAACTTTCTTCACAATTCTAGTATCAAATGGACATGATGGATCAATCAATATGCAAACTCAGTTTTCCTTGTCTGTTACTGTAATATCTGGCTTGCGATGGTCCATCTTCTTACCTGTTACCCAGTGCCCATGCCATGTACTTCCTGATTCAAATGTCCATTTTTGATACAGTGTAAAACTTTCACAACATAACTATGTCTCCATTTCTTATATTCTCCCTGGGCCATCTTTGAGTATTCTGCAACAATATGTACTGTTGTTTTATCCCAAATTTCATATGCTCTACATTTTGCTGACACCTTTTCCCTAGTGCAGGCATGGCTGTGTGGTAAAAAGCTTGTTTCCCAACCGTGTGGTTCTACATTCAGTCCCACTCTTCAGCACCTTGGGCAAGTGTCTTTTACTATAGCCTTTGGCCGACCAAAGCCTTGTGAGTAAATTTTGTAGATGGAAACTGAAAGAAGCCCATCACACACACACACACACATATATATATTATATATATGGGTATGTGTGTGTATTTTTGTGTCTGTGTTTTTCCTCCTACCAACTGCTTAGCAACTGGTGCCGGTGTGTTTACATCTCTGTAAAATAGCAGTTCGGCAAAAGAAACCAATAGAATAAAATTCTTGAAGGCGGTGCCACAGCATGGCCACAATCTAATGACTGAAAACAATTAAAAAATAAAGATAAAAGATACACATATTTTCTCAAGCTGCTCATTTGTAGTGCTTGGTTCTTTCATGTGCTGAAGATTTGGAGGGAACCCTAATTTTGAATGTCCTTTGTATTTCTAATATTAGAATACCCCAAAAGTAATATTTTGAGCAAAAAAGTATTTCAAAAATATTTTTGCATTTAATTTTCAGACAGATTTCTTACCTGATATGATGTAGCTTTTTCCTGACATACTGCATGAATAAGAAATTTTTTCTGAATTGAGCAATGGTGTAATAAAAACTACTTTATGTTGAGATGGAAGCTTGAGCACTACTTCAGCAAACACTAAGACAAAATGTTGACAACCAAAACACCCAGCAGAGAAACATTATGCATGACGTGATAATTTCATGTAATGTGACATAACAAAGTGCAATTTCAAGATCAAGAAGTTAGAACAAAGTGACATCCCACAAAATTATAGGTTAAAATTAACCACCAATAACTTTTCTAGTTACTAAACACAAAGAAAGTCAGTTTCCAGAGTACTTCACTTAACACAGTAGTTCATTTCGCTTAATAGTGTAGTTCGTATTTCATGATGCTTTCATATGTTCTTGTAAATGAACACTGAATAGAAGCTGAAATTTGAAAAAAATTCCCCTGGAGCCTGAGGATAGAACTGTTTCATGCCTTAAAAAATATATCATTAAGACCTCCAAACATTCTGCATTCAGTAAATATGTTTTTACTGAAATGGAGAAGAGAAAGGCAAAAGTATCTGATGTGTATTTTATCAGTTGCAATAAATATGACAAATGAAGCCATCATGGATAATAGTGACCAAGTTGGCTCTCACACAGAAATTTCTGAATCAAGTTAGCCATAATACCAAAAAGCAATTTTATATTTTAATGTTCATTTTAATGTGGTGAGGTGTTTACAGCTACTCAGAGTATGAGGCTTTAACTTACTTGTAATTAAATCAGTGCTCAATTTTAGGTGGATTACACCATCATTTTCTTGCTTTTCATGCAATAAAATATAAAGAAGTGACCTTCAAAATGTTTCAATTACTCTTCTTGCATTAACTTAAAGGGGCATTATATCACATTACATAATCTGTGATGTGACATGACAAGAATAATTTCAACAATAAATGAATATTTTCAGCCTTTGGACAAAAAGTTAGCCCTGGATTTGGAAGACAGCCACTTGCTACCGTTGTGGAAAAAATTCAACAAAAATATATTTTTCATTGAGAGCCAATAAGACATTTTTGCATAAAAATATGACATGACATAACAGAAATAATTGGCTATTAATCATACTATGTAACTTCATTTGACTCTCTTAGTAAACTATCTGACTTGATAAATAACATCAAAAAACAATTTTTTTTCTATTTATATGCTTCAAAACACTTTCATAAATATGGAAATAATTCACAGAGTAGTGCAGCCTATAAATGATGCCATGTTTAGTTACCATTAAGGCATGGTTCAGAATGTGTTTGAAAAATCACAACTATTTATTAAAGCTAGGGGGATATATTTTCTCAAAACATTAAGTTTATCTCTAGTTCACACTTTAAAATTCACTTCATGGTTGACATTAGCAGAGAATCATCATAATAACACTCTGTTTCTCTTTTCAATTGTCCCTTTTTTAACTAAGCCTAGGATTTCCTTCCACATACATCCTCAGTGGCTTTCTAATACCCACCATGCAAAGGTTTTTCTTCAATCTGTTCAGCATGTTTTCTTGTTCTTAAATAATTTTTCTGTGCTGTTCTGCAAATGATTAAGCCTTTTCCATCCTGATCTCTTTTCAAGTACAACCAATACTTCAATTTGGTTTTTAATGCCATTGCCCTTTGTGACAATTCATCATGTGCTGCTTGTTTTCCCCTCTCTTCTAACCTGTACTGCTCAATCAATTTAATGAGTATTGCCTCATTATTAAGTTCCCTTCTCATTATCCTATTTAAATGCTCCAGTTCTTTTCGTATCTTTTCCAACTTTATTTGTATTCTCTTCCTCCAAAGTAGATGACTTAGCTGTTAAATATGTTAAAGCTCATCTAAAGTCTTTCTATGCAGAAAAGTTTTGGTTAACAAAAGGAGTATCAACAAATCATGGAAGTTGTTGAACTTAGTGTGACACAATGTACAACTTATCAAGTGACAGATTACATTTCTCTTTCCTCATCACCAGGAGTGAATCACAAAAGCCAAAAGTTCTCTGTCTATCCCATAACTGGTTAAGAAAGAGAGGCATCTGCAACAACTTGTAGCAAATGGTCATGAAGCATCCCCTCATAGCAGCACCTCCTCATCCACATATGAGAAAGGAGATCAGATGGTAGCCAAATGGGATGAGCAGACTTCTTTTTAAAAAAAATGACTGAATGCAAAAAAATGAAAAAAATTATAAAAAATGTGAGGTGGAGTACACCTCTTGTGAAATAGAAACTCTCTGCTGAAGAAAAAACATTTTCATGAGGAAGAACTTATGTTCTGTTAATTTAAACTACTCTCGATCTTGGCCAAAAGGAAATTCATAGATATTTGCAAACAAAACAAAGCTTGAATAAGTCTTATACAATATGTACAAGGAATATCCAAACAAAATGCAGATAAAAAAAAAAGAGATGGGATCACATTCTAAATAGCATAGAAACAACATAATCAGAGTACAGTTTTGGGATTTATTTTATGAATGCTATATTTCAGTGATGGGCTATTGTCTGCTGACTATAATGCAAGAACTTCTCATGGAAAATTTAGGAATTTATTAGGAAAAATATAGGCACACCTCAGCTTACATTGGTAACTCAAAAAGGATGTAACAAAAACATTGAAAAAAAAAAGTTAAAAGTCCATTGAAATTTTAAAAAGGCGATAATGGCAGCTATGAAATACTATACTTTAAACATTTAAATAAAAAGAAATAAAGATAACTTTAAGAAAAATTTTGTAAAGAACCTAAGAAATAACAGAAAAATAAAATATATAAAAATATTTATTTGATATTGATGTGCCAGAAGCGGAGATTGAAAAAGAAGCATAAATTACAATATTCTCATTAAAGTTGAAGGAATTAGTTCATCATCAGACATTTCTACTTCAGACCATTGACTTTCAACATGCAGTAAGAACTTGTGAGAATGGTTTTATATCTTCTTGTCATCCAGGACATAAGCGTTATGAACAGCCCCCCCATAATTTTAGCAAAGCACCCAGCACTAGGATCCATTTCCTCAAAAATGGTTAATGATTTCTCCAAATGCAGCAAGCTTTTGTTTATGCTGAAGTGTTTTAGTTCTGGTTCTGAGTATTGTGCCTCTTCTTGTTGCAGTTCATGAACCTCTATCAACTCTTCATTTGTGAGTGGTTCTTTGTTTGCATTAAGTAATGCATTGAAACCCTTCTCCTCCAAATCCATATTCAGTTCTTTTGACAATGCCACCAATTCTTTGTTTAAATTAGAAATGTCAGACTCTTGAAATTGGGGACACAATCTCTTTCTAATGGCATTCATACATGTTTGTGATACATACTACCATACCAATTTGGTATTAAGAATGATCTTGCAAATATCATATGTTTTCCAAAAATTGTGGTACTTTCCTCCATTTTTGTTGTTGCTACATCCTGCCTAGATGCTTGCCTTTGGTAGTAATGTCTGAAATTAGACATGATAGCCTGGTCCATAGTTTGCAGTAGAGAAATAATTTTAGGGAGTAGGTATTTTGTAGGTGGCCAGAAGTGGTGTCTGAAATAAAAAGTACCTTGAATGGAATTTGCTTCTCTTTACAGTACTGCTCAAATGTTGGAGCAAAATGGTTGTAAAATCAATCTTCAAAAGTTATTACAGTCACCCGAGTCTTAGTGTAAGACATCCATGTCACTGGGAGTGATGCCTTTGGCTAGGAACAATTTACCGCATGATAAGATAAGAGAGGCTTTAACTTGTAGTCTCTCAAGCAATTACTTCTGAACAGAAGAATCAGATAATGTTTTGAGACCTTAAAACCAAACATAGACTTCGCTTCCTGGCATTCTTTTTTCAAGGAAAGCTCAGTTTCATCTACACTGAAAATTTGCTGGGGAATAAAATCATTGTCTTCAATAACCTTTGCAAAGTAACAGAAAACTTGACTGCTGCTACATTTAAAAAAATTTATTAACTTTTATCTGTTTTAATAACTGATTTGTATATATTTTCATATGTATTTTATTTGATTTTCCTTAGTATTGGTTTTTAGGTAATTTTCTTTTAATTATTTTTTGCTGTCAAATGATAGAAAAAAGAACATGAAGTTAAAAATGCAGTAACTCAAAATGACATAAGTTGAGGTATGCATGCCCATGGAAACATAATCAGGAACTTAGGTGCCTTGATCACTACAAGTAGTTGTTTAATTTTTAAATAAATACCCTTTTTTAAATATTGTGTTTTATCATATTTTTTCAAATTGATTTCTGAATAACTTTTTGTGCTTTATAAATTTAGAATTTGTCCAAATTTGTATGTCTTCACTCCTGCTCTCATCTTTGTATAACATCTCTATCTCACTATATATCTTTATATTTTTCTGTGTCTCTTTGGGCCCTTGTGACTAATAAAGAAAAAATTATTATTCAAAGAGTTATGGATTGACAGATTTGTCAAAGCGTCAATCAAAACGCCTTGCAGCATTACTTCTGGCTTATTATTTACTAAGTTTAAATTTTGTCAAGGTCAATTTTGTCTTTCTTTCCTCCAGGGTCAATAAGATAAAATACCAGTCTATTATTGGGATTGATATTATAAACTGTTCCTCTCTCCCCGAATTCCAGACCGGTATTAGAAACAATTATTTTTATTAGTATTGTTATTGTTGTTGGTGGTGGTGATGGTGAATTAACAAAATCAATAGAATGTCAAACAAAATGCATATGATATTTAGTTATGTCATTTTTCATTTTGAGTTCAAATCCTGTGAAATTTGATGTCTTGTCACACTACAAGTGTGTTGCATACCAGTTTACCTTGTACCATACTTCAGACATAGCAGAAAATAAGTACTGGTCAAGTATGGAATTGATTTAATCAACTGTACCCTTTCAAAAACATTTAGCCATAATTTTTACTATTAGTTATCTTTCATTCAATTTTTTATTACCATTAATTGTATTTAAGAAATAGTCAAGAAGACAACAAAAAACAGAGCATTCCAGGTGCTAACAAAATTAGCACCAAATTAACCTGTGGACATTTTAAAATTGATCCTTTTGAAAGGGTGTCAACAGGATCCTCTCTTTGTTTGGAATACTGGTAAAATGATATCCTGAATTGTTAGAAATATTTTTAAGCATCTTCTCTTTGAGTTATATGTGCTTGGAAGAAGGGTAGCATGTTATACTTAGATGTCAGCCTACACAGTTATGCTTTTCCTTGTCTACATATAGAATTTCATTTTGAGAAGTGGTTTCTCAGCTGAATATTGTGGTAGGATATGGAATCTGTTTTTAGACTGGAAACAATGGTGTCACCCTCTAAAATTTTTATTATCTCTGTAAAATAAGTTAAATTTTGACAGCAGTTCTATTCACTTCTATAAAGTCATGATTCTACCACCACCACCACCGTTGTTGTTGTTGTCATTTTTGTTTAAAATTACACTTTTTATTAAAAATATTCTGAAATAAAGCATCCTATCAAATTTTTATCAGTAGACATTCTCAGACTGATAAAAATAAATAAAGGTTGTTGTATCTTATAAGTGTCATATTACCAGTAATAAAAACAAATAAAATTCTTTACAAATAAAAATGAAATAAAATAAACAACTATCGTGCTTTAGGAGATTTATTTTAACAAGTAAGTTGTAATTTAGAACTGAAATAAAATTTAAAACAGCAAAAATACAAAACTAAAAATTAAAAGGCAAAGAAAGCAACCCAGTTGCAGGTATTCATAATATTTAATTTGAATTGCTTTTAATAGAAGTTTTAGATATTATATGTAATTTACTTTTTTTAAACATTATACTTTCATCGTATTTGTCATGCTTGATTTATTGATGTTTTAAGTAAATTAGACTGGTTAAAGCTGTTCATTTGTTATTAAAACATACAATACTTCTATTGTTAAGGAAAAATATATAAGATAGTGAGATCATTGCATCATCTGAAATATAAAGCACATGCAATGGTTTCTCACTTTATTTAGAAGATACCTATTTTCATATATATATATAAGTTCTTACTAGCTTATAAGCAGAATATATATTTCACTGGTTACAGGTAGATGTAAAATAGTGTATTGTGTATACACATGCATGCTATTTCACATCAGTCTATAATCAATGGAAAAGTATTCCTAACTAATGCTAGAATTATTTCACATATAAAATAGTAAGTTATCGTATTCATTTTTTCATCGAAGAATTTAACTCCCCAATATATCTCTAAAAATCTCCCCAATATATCACTAAAAATATGACCATAATAACAATATCAGCAACAAGCTGTTTTTCTCAAGCTCTCTTCATTTGGTCAGCTAATTTTTCTCACATAGCTTTTATTGATGCACTTTGTAATGGCAAGCTCCCAGATGCTCTAAAAAAGAACATAATACTTAATAGATGAATCAGAGCAGGTGTCTCAAATCCACTGACTAGAGCGTATGACTACAGATATTCATCATGAAGTAAATTATCTGGGATAAAGTGCTAATGCTAACAGTGAAGATAAAAGGATGAGAATAAGCATGATCTTTGGAAAGGGTGATATAAATGCTGAAGCTCTCTATCCCACAGTTCTGAGTCTTTGTACAACATGAAGTAAATAAAAGTTTTTTCATAACCTGTAACTTGTTACTTTCTCTACCTTCTAGAATTGTACCCCTTTAGATACTCATGTGTTTCTTTCGTTCTTTGCCTCACTATTGCCCTTTGCTGCTATTTTGATTTTCCTCTGGTGAAACTAGCCCTTTCTTCCATTTCACTATTGTCCTTTGCTGTTATTTCGATTTTCTTGTGGTGAAACCAACCACTTATTTGACCACTTCCGGCTGTAGTTTATATGAACAACCTCATCGCACATGGTTCCTCTCAAATCTTCTTATCTTGCTGTGCTATTTGACACCATCATATCACGATGCAAAATGTCCAATTGCTTAAGAAACTTCTCTAGTTTTTAAATGTTCATCATTCTTTTCATTCATTTAATATGTATTACTAACATGCTAACATTCTTGAGTTAAATCAACTTCATAACCTGTAATTCGTTACTTTCTCTAATAACTTCCAGAATCGTACCCCTTAAAATACTCATGTGTTTCTATTGTTCTTTGCCTCACTATTGCCCTTTGCTGCTATTTCAATTTTCTTGTGGCGAAGCCAGCCACTTATTTGACCAATTCCGACTGTAGATTATTTAAACAATCTCATTGCACATGCTTTCTCTCAATCCTTCTTATTTTGCTGTGCTATTTGACACCATCAGATCACAACGCAAAATGTCCAGCCACTAAGCTAAGAAACTTGTCTAGTTTTTAATCATTCATCATTCTTTTCATTCATTTAACATGTATTTGTCACATGCTAATGTTTTTGAGTTGAATTAATTTCATAACCTGTAACTTGTTACTTTCTCTAATAACTTCTAGAACCATACCCCTTTAAATATTGATGTGTTTCTATTGTTCTTTGCCTTACTATTGCCCTTTGCTTCTACTTTGATTTTCCTGTGGCAATGCTAGCCATTTCTTGTTTGCGATGCCCCCACCACCAATATCAGAAAACCCTTCTTGCATATCCATAATCTATTCTCTTATATACTGGTAATCTCTTCTCTTATACTGAAAACTCCCACACAGCTCTGCCTCATTTCTGCACCAAAAGACCTACATACCTCTGTCCCTCCCTCCCATCAAGATATCATCTTCCTTCTTCTTCCTCTCACCTCTCTCTCTCTATATATATATATATATATATATATATATATATATATATATATATATATGGTGGTTGTCTACTCCTTACACAGAGTTTGACCACCTCCTGTACCTGCACCTTAGCTCCTTCATGGCGTCTGATGTGGTAGGTGCACAGGTACAATAAACACTGAAAATGTGCAGAAAATAGACTCCATCAATTGCCAGCGGGGAAAGCTATAGGTAGTAGGTAGCTTCTGTTATCTCAGTGACCAGGTTAGTAGTGGAGGTGGATGGTTTGAGAGTGTAGCTGTGAGAATAAGATAAGGCTGGGCAAAGTTCAGAGAGCTCCTACCCCTGCTGGCAACAAAGGGCCTCTCTCTTAGAGTGAAAGGCAGATTGTTTGATGCCTGTGTACAAACTGCTATGCTGTATGGCAGTGAAATATGGGCTCTAACAGCCAAGGAAATGAGTAGGCTTGAGAAAAATGAAGCCTGTATGCTTTGCTGGATGCACAGTGTCAGTGTGCATGTTCGACCAAGTGTAAGCATCTTGAGAGAACAGTTAGGCATTAGAGGAGTCAGATGTGTGCAAGAGAGATGACTGTGCTGGTATGGTCATGTGATGCATTTGGATGAGGACAGCTGTGTAAAGAAGTGACAATCTCTAACTATGGAAGGAACCTGTGGTAGAAGAAGACCCAGGAATGCATGGGATGAGATGGTGAAGCATGATCTTTGAGCCTCACAGAGGCAATGACTAGTGACCAAGACCTTTGGTGATGTGCTGTGCTTGAGAGGACCCATCAAGCCTTGTGCACCCGTGCTGGTGGCATGTAAAGAACATCTTTCAAGCATTGGGCCTCAAGGAGGCAAAGTAGCTAAGTTACTCTTGAGTGTTGGGCCTGATGGAGACAAAGTGGTTGAATTTCATTCGAGTGTTGGGCCTCACAGAGGTGAGTGGCTGAGTTTCCTTCGAGCGTTGGGTCTCATAGAGGCAAAGTGGCTGAGTTCCTTTTGAGTGTTGGGCCTCATGGAGGCAATGACCGAAGAATATAAAAACAAAAAGAGTTATGCAACAGTCTTACTTTCATAGCTGTTGCAGGTGAACCATGGCTTGTGTTGTAACCATATCCATTACATAACAAAGACCGATAATGTTGTAGTGTCCTTTGTTTCCAATTTCCTGTGAAAACAAGTCTGGTCATGGAGAATATTACTTTACTTGGAAACAGTCAACAAATTCCATCTGATACATGCAAGAACGGAAAAGTAGATGTTGAATGATGTTGGTGATATATATATATATATATATCTGTTGATTCACCAGAAGCAGTAAGGACACAATACAAATGTACAGTTGTGTGTGTGTGCACAAATGAATGTATGGTCCAATAATCAGCAAAGAAACCGGTATTAATCAACATTGGCAAGATCTGTATTATTTGTAGACTCAATGAAAAGAATTCAGTGAACTTATTGTGGAGAGTGGAAAATCCAACATTTCAGGCTGAGTCCTTCAATGTAAAGCTGGTAGGAGACAAATTAATGATTTACATTTTCTTAGTCAAAAAAACTGATTGCAACTGATAAGGGATGTAGACCATGGATGCTTCATACATGAACAGGAAGTGATCAGAGAGAAAAACAATGAAAGTGGTAGAAGGTAAGTTGAATAGAATGAGGAGGTGAAGCAGAAGTTGAAAGTGAGGTGAAGGGAAAAGATGAAATGAGAATAAGAAAGGGTTTAATGAGCTAAGTGGAGATATAGGAGCAGAAGGGAAAATGTTCCTTTAAACCTGCCAATGACATGGTACCAAGTTTGAATATGAAATATTGCTATCTCCATTTCCTTGAGAATGTAGATCCATGGTATGCAGGGATACTGCTGACTGATAAGTGCAATAGCCTGTAGTGTTGAAATAGGTAAGTAGTAATAGGTATGTCTGGCATATTTAGTAGTATGCTTTAAATGTGCTCTATCAAAAGTGGGATTTTCTGATGGATGATGTATGCTTCCATGTTTTTTTGGATTGTGTGTTGATATATAAGATCAAGTATTGAGTGTGTCAGGATTTTTTAAATCATAATTCTTAGATGTCAACCATTTTTACATATTCTATTCCATTATTGTTTAAAGTGACTGGGTATTGTCTTTCAAGTACTATCATTTTAAGTTCTTGAAGTTGTTTCTCTTGGGTTTCAGGATTATTTTCATTCTTTGGATGACGGAAAGAAAATAGTAGATATTGATTTGAAGTAGACATGGATTTAAATTTTTGTGTCTCTTTCTATGATTATGGTGTCCAAAAAAGACAGTTTATTGTTACTATAGTCAGTTGTGAAGTGGATACTGTGTTGATCTAGAGTGAGTCTGGACCAAGAAGTGTACAACTCATAAATTTGCTTTCTGGAATATGGTTAAAAACAACAACAAAGCAGAAATTTACAAGAGATAGTTCAACTCAACTCCTTGTATTCTTCCTAGGAAACTATAAATGAAGCCATCCCAAATTAACCTGGCCCTCTTTTGAAGTGGTAGATACTTTCCATTACCTTGGAGAGCCAATTAGCAGTGAAGGGGGATGTGTTGAAAATATAGTCATTTGAATAAGAACTCAGTGGAGAAAGTTCAGAGAGCTATTACAAGTATTGGATGAAAAGTCCATAAGCTGACCGACATACTCTCATGGAATGTGACCAAATGAGGTTTATTCAACATAGTCCTTGCTGTCCACACACTTCTTGCATTGGTGTTGCAGTGCTTGGATCTCATTGGTGAAGATGCTTTCATCAAGTTGGTCAAAAACGTCATCAACAGCCGATATGATATCATCAACACTACCATACTGGTTCCCAGCTGAGTGTTTTCCATGTTGGACAATAGAAAATATATGCAGATGGGGCCAAATCAGGAGAATAGGGAGGGTGATCAACCAGTTGATAAAATGACAAATGAGTGGGACTTACATAAGGTAGATGAATTGATTTTGGGCATGGGTGATTTTAATAGACTTTAATGGATTCTAATGTTGGAAAATGGATCCAGGGCTTTGAGGGTGTGCATGGGGGAAACAGAATTTGGGAGAGAAATGTGGAAGGAAGGATGCTGTTGGAGTTTTGTGATGAGAAAGAGTTGTGTGTGGCGAACTCATGGTTTAGTAAAACAGAGAAAAGGAAGGTGACTTTCAGTGTAGGAGGGAATGAGTCAGAAATTGATTTCATGTTGGTTGGCAGGAAAAACAGAAAGTATCTGAGAGATGTGAAGACAATATCAAGGGAGTTGCAGCACAGGTTGGTGGTTGCTGACTTGGATAAGAGGAAAGTTAAAAAGTGTATGAGAAAGGGAATGGTTGAGAGGAGAAAGATGTGGAAAATGAAGGAAGAAGAAACAAGGGCAAGCTTTGAGGAGAGAGTTGGGGAATTGGTAAGCATTGATGCACTGGATTCGTGGAAGTCTTTTAAAGAAGCAATACTAAAAGCATGTGATGAAGTGTGTGGAATGGAAAAAAAAAGTAGGAGAGATTGAGGAGGTACGTGGTGGTGAAATGAGGAGGTGAGGGATGCGATAGAGAGGAAGAAGGAGGCGCACAAAGCTTTATGTAATAATAGGACTGAGCAAATGAAAGCCAGGTATAATAACATAAAGAATTGTGCAACGAGGGTGGTTGTGAGATCTATGAGGAAGGAAGCTGAGGAGAGGTTGAGCGGGCTGGATGAGGACCCAGATAGTGTTTAGGTTTATTAAATCAATGAAAAAAGATGGAAGAGATGTTGAGGGAGGAAGATGCATGAGGGGAAGTGATAGAAGGATGAATTTAAGCAAGAAGGACAGGGGAAGAGTTTGGAAGGAGCATATGGAGGGCATTATGAATGAGGAGAATGAATGGGATCAGAGGGTGGAAGTTGTTGTGGTAAAGGGGCCAGTGGAGAGGGTTAGTCGGGAAGAAGTAGTGGAGGCAATGAAGGAAATTAAAATGGGAAAGGCAGCTGGTCCATCAGAAGTAAGTGTGGAAATGATAACTGCAAGTGGAGAGATAGGGATTACTGTGAGGATGGAGCACTGCCAGAGTGTGCTGGATGGAAGAGGAATGCCAGATGATTGGGCACTGAGTGTGGTGGTACTGATCTTCAAGGGAAAAGAGGATGTGATGAGTTGTGGGGCATATAGGAGAGTGAAGTTATTGGAGCATGCAATGAAGATTGTGAGAAGGGTGTTGCAGAGGAGAATTTGGAAAGGGGTGGATGTGGATGAGATGCAATTTGGTTTTATGCCAGGAAGGGGGACAATAGATGCAGTGTAAGGAGATTGCAAGAGAAATACCGAGATAAAGAGAAGGAGTTGTACATGTGCATCGTTGATCTAGAGAAGGCATTTGATAGGGTTCCAAGGAAGGTGATTCAGTGGGCATTGAGGAAGAGAGGTGTACTAGAAGTAATAGTGAGGGCTGTGATGAGTTTGTATGAGGGGGTAAAGATGAGTTAGAATTGGATCAGAGTTGTCGGAGGAGTTTGCGGTGAAAGTTGGTGTGCATTAGGGATCTGTGTTGTCACCGTTGTTGTTTGCAATAGTCGTTGATGTGGTGATGGAGAGTGCAAGAGAGGGATTGATAATGGAGATACTGTATGCAGATGACCTTGTTCTGATGAGTGAGATAATGGAGGGATTGAGGGAGAAGTTTTGGAAATGGAAGGAGGCGTTTGAAAGCAAGGATTTCAAGGTAAACCTCAGGAAGAAAAGATGATGGTGAGTGGGGTGGAAGGAGAAGTATTAGTGAGTAAGGTGGATCCATGTGGGAGAAAGGTAATGGCAAATGTGGTGTTATGTACGAGATGTGAGAAATGGATCCATGGTATATGTATGAAGATGAAGAAGGTGACCCCCAAGACTGGCAAGAGAGTTTGTTTGTGGAAGATGTGAGAAAAGAGCTGGATGGCTGGCAAAACCAGTGGAATTGTCATGTGATGAGGTGGAAATGGTGAGAGGGTTTTGCTATTTGGAAGATAGGGTGGATGTAAAGCAGCTGTGACTGAGGAGTCAACAGCTGATGTCAGGGGCACCTTCAGAACAAACATGCAACTCAAGTCATGGCCTTTAGTGTTGTGGCCCTCAATGGAAGAAAGATGCCCATCTATGTCTACAAGTCCGGAGAAAAGGTGGATGGTGACACCTACTACAAGAAGCTGAGGTACCATGTCTTTCCATAGCTCAAGGCCAACTATCTAGAGGGCAACTATGTGTGGACCCAGGATTGTGCTCCCACCCATAATGCTAAGAAGGTATAAAATTTCTGCAAATCCAGTTTTGTTGCTTTCTGGCCTGCAGACTTCTGGCCCACTTCCATCCTGGATCTTAACCCTCTGGACTATGCCACATGGAGCATTTTGGAGCATGTTGCCAACAAAACCTACCACCCTAACATTGACTCTCTGAAGGCTACCATTAATGAGCAGTGGGCCAGGATGTCCAGTGACTTCATGGTGAAGAATTGTGCAGGATTCTGGGGCTGTGTGGAGGTCATAATTGCAAACAATGGAAGCCACATAGAATAAATTATTTATTTTGTATTTCATGTATGAATGTTATTAACCTATTTTTGAATTACTAAACTTACTGATGTGCAATGAGAGAGTTTTAAATGTTACAGCAATTTTGCAAGTTTTGTTTCCCCACCCTATATATACCTGTATCATTTGTGTATGTTTTCATTACAGTCCCTGCTTTTCAGTTTTTGCTTTTTCAATTTCTATTTATTTCACTGTTTTGGTCTCATGTTGTCCTTCACACCAGCTTACATATCCCTGCAATATTTTTGCTGGTGGCTCCACTAAAATAAACAATCTCATTAATAATGACATGAAATAGTAATGATTTTAGTTGATAACTGATGAGGGATGAGCATGTCCACATATTTTGTGCATGCTTTCCATGCGTCCATCTGTCATTTTTCTGTACAATCTTTTATTTTCTCTCTCTCTCTTCCCCCTCTTTCTCTCTCTTTCTGTATATATATAGCAAATGAAAGACAGAAGATGGAATATATGAGAATTTATTATTAATCATGACAATTGTTTTGACACATATAGCATTGATTCCTCTTGGGTGGGACACTCAACAACTGGTTCAGGAGCATCTCGTGGTGCAGATGTATCCTGTCAGGTGATAAATAAATACAACTCGTTAAAATGACTGTTCTGCAATGTAACTTTCCATTTTGTACAGAGAAAAGCAGCTGGACAGAAGAAATATCTTCATTTATATAGATGATCAAAATTAAAATCACAGATGCATGTAAGTCGAATTTAAAGTTAAAGCATTAAGGTTTAGAAAGTAGGCATTAAATACAATATCCAAACCTTGTTTCAGGGTAAGTTCTGGGTATTGTGTCTGTGGAGCACGTTCACCACTTATGGCTATCAAGTGTCATCAGCGGTACTTTGCATTCATTGTTCGATCTACATCCAGAAATTCCAGGGTGCACGTAGGGTATATTTTCAAGATTAATGGAGAAGACGGAGGATAACAAAAAGCATTTATGCTTTTTGTTATACTCCGTCTTATATATATATACATGCATATATATACTCCGTCTTATATATATACATGCATATATATACTCCGTCATATATATATACATGCATATATATGTATGTATACATATATGTATGTATATATGCATGCACATATATATATATATATGGCTGTATAAAATTCTTCACAAACAGTTTAAAAGAGATGTACTATTTGTATTCTACACTTTCATTTAACCCTTCTCTTTTTCTCACATTTCTAATTCTTTCTGATGTTATTTCATACTGCATATACTTACTACATCAAGGGTAGGTACGAGTGAGATGAGAAGGTAGAGGAATGCTAAAGGCTAATTGATGTATGGTGGAAAGGTAGATACACTGGTATAGTTATGTTTTGCTTATGTATAACATCTACCAGGTAGAAAAAAATTTCATATATTACCAGTAGGATTAAATCTGAGAGTAATATGTCTCATAGATAAGTTGATGTAAGATTGTAAAAAATTGTAATATGCCATAAAATAGATTCACACGGCTTGGGAAAATGAACATTAAAATTATATTAATGATTATGATGAAGTGGTTTAATTTAATTTGCAGTAAGACACAGTTCACTTCAATGATTGAATGAATAAAAGATTAATTTAAAGCAACTTATATTACTGTATCTATAATTGGCAAGTGAACTGTTTTGAACATTTGTACTAAGAAATTCCAAATATCAGTCTTATTGTGTATTTATTATTCACATGCATGCACATACACATGCACATACTCTAACTCAAATCTAGATCTTGATGCATGTTCAAAAATGTCAATACAAATAAGAAATAAGGAGCTTTATTGATATATATTGATATATATATATATATATATATATATATCAGACTGGAGCCTGGTGTTGCCATCCGGTTTCACCAGTCCTCAGTCAAATCGTCCAACCCATGCTAGCATGGAAAGCGGACGTTAAACGATGATGATGATGATGATGATGATATATATATATATATATATATATATATATAAAGCGAGATTTTATATCTTAATTTGCAGAGGAATTTGTAGTGGGTAGTTTAGCTTAATCGGCAAAAGCATCGTCACATGTAATGACGGGGATGTGAGTTCGAGTCCACAGCTAGTCACCTACACTTTTCTCTGCAAAATAGGGATAGTTTATCCTGTTCAGGCTATATTATTAGCATTATTCTGCGATTGAGAATTTAAAAAATCACTTCTTTAACTTTCTAAAAAAAGACATCTCAACGCTTCTAAAAGCAAGCTTCGCTTGTTTATTTACATTTGTCGTAATTTGAATTTAACATATATATCTATATATATAGGAAATTTTTTTAATGAATCTTCATAGGCTGAAATCAGGTATTGTATATTCTTATTTTCCCTGTATTTGAATATTTGGAGGTTGTCTTTTTAATTTTGTTTACATGTAATTGTAATGAAGTGGAGAAATACACCACTAACAGGACAATATAAAAATGCACATCCACATATTTCTATATATCTTCCTGTTGGCTTGCAGGACACAATAGAAATACCATTAGCAGGACAATATAAATATATAATACAGAAAATTAAATGAATCACTACAGAATTGTGATATTGAGGGTATATAGTTGTCAAACATTCATTTAGAATAATCAAGGTGCTGGGAAAATAGATGCAAAAATACAGTTTGTAAGTAAATCAGTATGTCACTCAATCATAATTTTTTTTTTTATCTAAGCAGATATTCTCATATTTTTATTGAAAGAAAAATATCAACAAGTGACGTTCATGTCTTTCTCAATGATGACTGTTAAAGTTTGTAACCAATAGTATTAATCCTATTGCATTTGTACCTATATTTATTGATTTTGCATATCCGGCTATCATAATACATAAGATATTGAACTAGTAATACATCTAGTGTAACAGTTCATTACATTAATTATGTTAACATTAACTTGACTATTGATTTTCATACATATTGCATCACCACAGTGATTTATTGTATTTATATATGCTAATTTCTCATACCAACTCATATACAAGAGTGTATATGTATTTAGTAATTCTCTCACTATTATTTTGAAATCATACTTTCTGAGGAGATCTAATAAGACTGAAAAGTATCCAGAATTGTCTCTCATACATGCTGAACTGATTCAAATAATATTAGTCATTTCCTTTCCTCACCACAAAAGTGCTTCTAATTAGTCTTTTAATAGTGCTCATTGCATTAAATGTTAACCTTAACTCTTGTTTTTCATAAGTATGACATCTTTGAATAATTAACTCATTGATGTTCTCCTTTGCTGTATCTGTGATGGATACCAGTTAACAATCAGTCATCTTGAAAGACTGTACCATTAGAATATATTCATTGTTTATGTATGGATGTTATAGTAGTGTTGGTAAGGATAGCATTGGAATAAACAAAACTATTTTTCCTTCTGCTAATTTAATTTGAGAGCTGATGTTTTTTATACAGGCTTTTGATTGTATATATTTTTACAAACATGTCTTCATTCTAAATTAGTAGAACAGTCAGAGTTCAGTGAGCAGTTCAAAATACAAGTAGTGTTTTTACTCAAAGAAATTTATTACCCAAACCCTCATGTAATTATTTGAATTATCTGAGAGATATATGTACATTGGTTATGTGACTTTATGTAATCATAGTCATAGTTAAATAATCCTGTAATTGAACTTGTTTTCCTTGCTAGTAAAGTAAAATATACATTTGATTTAAATGCTGAAAGCTTATACACAAGTTTCAAAGCCAACTTACAATAAAACTAAATAAAATATTCTGATTTGATCTTTTTTTTTAATCACATGAAAACTATGAGTAACTATTTCTAACTTCATTACTACACTTTATTAAAAAAATTGCTAACATTTTCCTTTCTCAAATATAAGATTTATATGGCTATAGTCACTTGCAAATGTTTATTTCAAATGCTGAACTAACTTCCTAATTAATAATTACTTTGAAATGATGACACAAGACATTTGAGATTATTGATAATGAAGATATTTAAACAAGTTTAGCCCTTTACTTTTTGAAGAAGTTTCAGGATCAAAATTTAACTTGCTTCCATTTTGTTCAAATAAAACATTCTGTAATGAAGCCATTCATCACTTTCACATAGTGAAGGAAAAAACATGAATTCTGTGACAAAAAACAAAACAAAATAAACAACATACTTGTTCTTATACTGTCCACTCCATTAACTGTTTGTGTTGATGAGAATAAGAAAAGATACTTTAAAAAGAGAGAGATAGAGATAGAGAGACTGAAGGAGAAAAGGTATCTTGCTGCTCAATATAGATGTACATTTAAGTCTTGCCTCATATTTTTTTTCTTCCCCATTTTTGTCTGTTATCACTTGGGTTAAATATTCTTTTCTACTCTAGGCACAAGGCCCAAAATTTTTGGGGAGGGGGCCAATCATTAATTAGATCGACCCCAGTATGCAACTGGTACTCAATTTATTGACCCCAAAAGGTTGAAAGGCAACGTCGACCTCAGTGGAATTTAAACTCAGACGAAATACTGTTAAGCATTTCGCCTGGCATGCTGATGTTTCTGTAAAATACATGGAGATTTGTTTTACTGACACTTTTTAGCTAGCAATATAGTTGTTGTGTGGATGCCCCCAGACGATAAGTAGGCTAGTCCAATACGTATAAATAGTGGACGTGATAGCGAGACAGGAAGTGTCGCATAGAGCAAGCCAGAGCTGTGAGTAGACTAGATGTCAAGTTCTGTTGAGTCGTCGGAAGTGATAGTTCGGTAGTTGAGCAGAGGTACGTTATTGGCGAAGGCATGTCATCCGAATGTGCAATATAACAGTGGTGATGAGGTTTCGAATAGTACCAAAATGCAATAGTTACTGAAAGCAGTTGTCAAACAACAAGAGCAGCAACAACAGCAACTACAAAAGTTAACAGAATTGTTACTGCAGTCGAGAAATACGACAGAATCATTTTCAGCGGACAGTGTTGCAAATTCCATCAAAGAATTTCACTACAAACCGGATGAAGGAACTACTTTTACTGCATATTACAGACGATATGAAGACATATTCTGAGAGGAATGCAATGGATGGTCTAGTGAAAGGAAGGTTAAGACTTCTTTTGCGAAAGCTTGCCCCTCCGGAACATGAAAGTTTTTGTAACTTTATTTTGCCGAGAAAGCCCTTGGAATTGTGTTTTGATGAAACGATAAATATGTTAACTAATATTTTTAGCGAGAAAAGTTCGCAGTTTAACATTCGGTGGGAATGTTTAAATTTAAAGAAAAACAAGTCCGACAATTTTGTAACATATGCCGGTATGGTTAACAAGGCTTGCGAAAGGTTTAAGCTGGAAGAATTAATGCCAGATATGTTCAAGTGTTTAATATTTGTTAAAGGGCTGGTGGCAATGGAAGACGCGGAAATTAGAAAATGAATATTATCAAAGCTGAATCAAGATGTGAAACTAACCTTGCAGAAAGTGGCTAAGGAATGCCAACAAATAATAAACCTTCGAGATGATACAAGAAAAATAGAAGACAATAATAAAAAATGTACAAATGTGAAAAGAAAGTAGAGATAGGCGTAGGAGTGGCTGTGTGGTAAGTAGCTTGCTTACGAACCACATGGTTCCGGGTTCAGTCCCACTGCATGGCACCTTAGGCAAGTGTCTTCTACTATAGCCTCGGGCTGACCAAAGCCTTGTGAGTGGATTTGGTAGACGGAAACTGAAAGAAGCCTGTCGTATATATGTATATATATATATATATGTGTGTGTGTGTGTGTGTGTGTATGTGTATGTTTGTGTGTCTGTGTTTGTCCCCCAAAATCGCTTGACAACCAATGCTGGTGTGTTTACGTCCCCGTAACTTAGCGGTTTGGCAAAAGAGACTGATAGAATAAGTACTAGGCTTCCCAAGAATAAGTTATGGGGTCGATTTGCTCGACTAAAGGCGGTGCTCCAGCATGGCAGCAGTCAAATGACTGAAACAAATAAAAGAGTATAGAAGAAAATATATAAATTCAAAACAGTGCTATGGTTGTAGAGACCGACATTTGAGGAAAGATTGCCCCTTTAAAGATAAAACATGTACAAAGTGTGGTAAAATTGGGCATATACAGATGAAATGCCAGTCAAAGAAAACGGTAAAAACCAAAGAAAGTCTACTCAACAAAAGTAAATTATACCATACAAAATCGAAAATTTGCGTTGGTAGAAATAGATGGTTTTCAGACCAAAATGCAATTAGATACCGGTTCAGACGTATTAATAATAAATAAGGCAACATGGAGTAAGATAGGCAGGCTGGTGTATAAGAAAAACTACTAGGATAGCTCACAGTGTGTCAGGGGAACGAGTTCAATTCTTGGGTGAAATTTCACCAGAAATAAAACTTAAAAACATGACGCGGAAAAGTAAACTAATGGTATCTAAGAATACAAGGAATCTGTTCGGGACAGATTTAATGGAAGAATTCGACCTGTGGGATCTACCACTGAATACACTATGTAATAAGGTGAATGTGTTACAGTCCGTGTCAGAGAAAGCATTGGAAAAATTGAAATTAAAATTGAAAAAGATGTTTTCGAAAGAATTCGGTACATGTAAAAAAAAAATCAAAGTAAAGTTTGAGTTGAAAGAAAATTCGGTGCCGGTGTTCAAATTGAAAAGGACTGTACCTTTTGCAGCGTTAAATTAAGTTGAGAAGGAATTAAAAAAGATTGGAAGACATTGAAGTAATTGAAAAAGTAGACTACTCTGAGTGGGTGGCTCCTACTGTATATATAAAAAAGAAGAACAACGAAATAAGAGTATGTGTGGACTTCTCAACTGGTCTTAGTGATTGTTTAAAAAATTACAATTATCCACTTCCATACTCAGAAGAAATATTTGCTAAGTGCAATGGTGGGAAAATTTTTTCCCAGCTGGATTTGTCAGAGGCCTACCTCCAGTTACTGGTAGATGAAGAATGTACTAAAGTATTAACAGTCAATACTCATAAAGGTTTGTACCGTTTCAAAAGACTGCCATTTGGAGTTAAGGTCACACCAGCAATATTTCAGCAAGTGATGGATATTATGCTAGCAGATTGTGAGTTTGTGGTCCCATAATTGGATGACATATCAAAAGTGAATCGAGGGACCAACATATTGAACATATAGAAGAGGTTTTCATATGAATAAGCAATTATGGGTTTAAAGTAAGTGAGGATAAATGTGAATTTTTCTTGACAAAAATAAAGTGCTTAGGACAGGTGATCGATGAAAACCAGACCCTTGTAGGATCGACGAGATGAAAAAAATGCCTGTTCCCACTAACAAAACAACACTACAATCATTTTTAGGTCTGGTAAGTTATTACCAGTTGTACATACCTAAAATGTCGAACAAGTTGCTAAAGAAGGACTTGAAATGGGATTGGACAAACGAATGTCAGAAAGCATTCGAGGAATTAAAAAAGCAATGTCTTCAGAGTTATCATTAACTCATTTTGACCCAAACCTGAAAATAATTGTGGCATTGGATGCCAGTGAGTATGGAATAGGAGCTGTGAAATTGCATAAATTTAATGATGGTAAAATATAAGCTATTGTACATGCATCGAGAGTTCTATTACCAGCGGAAAGAAACTACAATCAGATTGAAAAAGAGGTGTAATCATTAATTTTCGCAGTAAAAAAATTCCATAAATTCTTACATGGGAGGAAGTTTAGACTGCAAACAGATCACTGACCATTACTGTCTATTTTCGGTTTGAAAAAGGGTATCCCCACGCATTCAGCAAACCGCTTACAGCGCTGGGGGACTATTCTGTTGAACTACGATTTCCAGATGGAGTTTTTGCCATCAATGAAAATGGGACACACAGACGGGTTGTCTAGGCTAATTCCAAAATATGAGGAACCTTTTGAAGACACGGTGATTGCATCGTTAAAACTAGAAATGGAACTGAAGAACATTTTGTGCAATGTAGTACATGATTTGCCGGTAATGCTGGAACAAATTAAATTGGAATCAGGAAATGATAGGTTCATAAACCAGATTTAAAAAATGTTAAGTAACATGAAAAATATAAATGACGCAGGTTCAAAGCACTATTCAGTATGTGATGAGGTATTATTATATGCACAAAGAGTGGTAATACCTGAAGCGCTGCAATACAGAGTATTAAAAGACTTCCATGTAGGACATCTGGATGAAGAGCCTCATGAGGAGTTAATTTTATTGGGCAAGCAAATTGAGAGACTGGTAAAACAGTGTAGAGGATGTGCTATGGCAGCAAAGGCGCCCCCAGTGCAGATTCAACCGTGGCCAAAAACGGATTCGGTATGGTCTAGACTGCATGTGGATTTCGCAGGACCAATAAATGGCTCTCATTATCTCATCATGGTGGATAACTATTCTAAATGGCCTGAAGTGTGTAAATGTTCAAGGCCAACCATAAGTGTGATGATTGACTTCTTGGGAGAATTATTTGCTCGTTATGGGGTGCCAGATACGATTGTGTTAGATAATGGTACACACTTCATGGTGAAGGAGTTCGAAAGATTCTGTAAGTCGGTTCAAATGAAGCATGTGTTAACTCCGCCATACCACCCAAGGTCAAATGGGTTAGCGGAAAGATTCATCAACACATTCAAGAGAGCCTTAAGGAAGACCAGACAGGAAACCCTTCAAGATACAAAGATGACAAAATTTTTGCAGGTGTATAGAATAACACTGACTCCAAATGCAGAGTCGGGTAGGTCACCCACAGATTTGATGTTTTCCAGAAAAATTAATTCTGTCTTTGATAAATTGTTGCCAAGTAGGAAACAGAAAATAGAAAATTCGGGAAGAATGAAATTTTTTTAACACAGGTGATGAAGTGTATTTTAAAATATATAGAAATGGAAAACAAGACTGGGAACAAGGAAGTATAACTGGATGTCTGGGTAACATGATGTACATGGTGAAAGGACCAAAATATGAACACAGAAGCATATAAACAAATTAAAAAATAGATATACCAAAAATGAAGAAAGGTGAGAGGAACCAATGGATATATGGTATGATTTGTTCGAGGTCCCAGAACCACAAGCAGAAGCAGAACGTAGGTCAAATAGGAAGAGAAAACCTACAGAAATGATGGAAATTAGTGCTAAGAGAAAAAGATATGCCACTTTCTCACCGAGGAAATAAAATTGATAAATTCGGGTTTAGAAAAAAAAAAACTCTCAAAAGGGGGAGGTGCTGTGTGGACGCCCCCAGACGATAAGTAGGCTAGTCCAATATGTATAAATAGTAAACATGATAGCTAGATGGGAAGCGTCGCGTAGAGTGAGCCGGAGTCGTGAGTAGACTAGACGTCGAGTTCTGTTGAGTTGAGTTGTCGGAAGTGAGAGTTCGGTAGTTGAGTAGAGATATGTTATTGGTGATGGCATGCCATCCAAATGTGTAATATAACAATAGTATAGACATATTTTTGAATTTTGTAGTGCCTTAATGTGTACATATGACAAAAAAGTAAAATATTCACACTACAAACAAAATTTGAGGCATTAACTTTTAATTTAGATAAAGTAAACTTAATGTCAAATCCCTGTTACACCTTCATTCCTTTGCTTCTGAAGAGCTGCTAACCTTTACTTAGTGTGCATGTATACTGAAATGCTACTCCCTCCTCCCACTCTCTCACACACATCTTATATAATATCCAAGAAATGGACATCTGAGTATTAAGAAAATTTTAAATATCTCTTTGTTTCTTGGCCTTACCAACCCTGTGCTACCTCAAATGATTTGGCTACTCACAAGTTGTTTCTTCCTGTTTCTTCTACTACAGTAATCCCTATTCATTTGCACTCACCAGCTCCATGCCACCTTGTGTAAACTTTTATGATATAGCTTCTTGTACTCCTTTTGGAACTCCATTGCTACTCATCACAATAACCTCCTCTATTTGATTATCTTCAAACTAGGATAATCTAAATGGCCATGAAAAAAATTCAATTAAAAAGTTTTCAGTTAATATTAAAGTCAATCCTATATATTTTTTTCATGTAAAATGTAGTAAATAATGAATATAGTATTCTGGCAAGCTTAGCAAATATGGCTTACTTTGAAAATTAATTTATATTCATTCTTCTCAGCTTCATCTAATGTATATATTGTTCTTTTTTAGTTGAATATCTTTAGTGAGCACTGTAGGTTAAAAGTCATTGGAGTACCACAGAAGAATGTCTTTGTGTGTGTATTATATGGATGGTGTCTCAGTTTATCCTACATATATATTCCCAAGCTATAGCTATGGAAGGAAACATTTATTCATTTTAACTTTGTTGCCATTGCTTAATGAACTATATTCTCCTGTGGCATCAGTGTACAGTTAGATAGATTAACATCTCTAAGAGTTAAGCATAACAGTGAGGAAGAAATAAGCTGAAAGCTTGGCACTCTGTCAACTCAGCTACTTGCTAAGTAAAAATGCTAAATATATCAACATTAACATATTTTATTCAAGAATTGAATGAAGGTACAAGATTTGTATTTAACATTTGCACTCATGAATGAAACATTTGGTGCATATGATGTAAAATGGTGGCTACTCCTACTCTGTTATCTTTCAAACACTCTTCTGGATATAAGATGATTTAATACATCATTACAAATCTGTGTAAGCTATACCTGTGTAAGGTTTTTTTTTAGCCATTTTTTAAACCAACCCACCTGAGACTGCCCTTGATTCTATGATACAAACTTCTTGTTTTAAAATGATTTGAATTAAAACATTCCATCAAAATGTTGTACTAAGTTAATAATGACAAATACTTTTTTACATTTTTCATTATTTTAAAAATTAATTGAAACAAAGGCAGTATATTTCAACAGAAATATGGTAACAAAAGGATTAATTGCTTAAAAGTTTTCTTATCTTGAAAGCACTACTAAAAGTAGGAGATAGGAAAGCTTACCAAATGAGCCATCAAGGTTTGATGGGATTGTGTAGTTGAAATTCAAGTCTCAACATGAGATTAGTAATCTTTTGGAGTGCTTTAAAAATAAAAGAAATTATTGAGTTGCTTTTATAATTATTAGTTTTCACATGTTCTGTCTTAAAATTTTTTTAGCATTTTCTAGTTTAAAATGTTTTGAACATTATCTTGATCTCTGTAGTTAGGAAACGATGATGATCTTGACATCCTTTGGCTCAACTTCATATTTATAAGTACTTAGTGACAATGTTTTATCCTTGTTAATCGTCTCAAAATTTTCCTTTCAACAGCCAGATATTGTTAGTAATAGCAGTTATATTAAAATGTGAGGCACAACCTTAGTCAACCATATTGATTTGTGGCCTGATATAGGAGCTATTCTTTGACAACTGTTCATTTGTGTGACATGTCCTACCCAACATAGAAATTAAGCATTTATTTCCCAAATTGACAAGTGTGCTATAGTATTATCTTTTGTTCATTGACCAAGATCCTATTGCAGGCCAAAGGTAGGTTGTTATTATTAATATATTTAATACAAGAATTGAATAGAAGTACAAGATTTGTGTGGAACATTTACACTCATGCATGAAAAATATCAGTGCATGAAATGAAAATAGTGGTTAGAGTGTCAGAAATTTTTTTGGTTTTTGTTCTGACTCTTTATGTTCTGGTTTCAACTTTGTCTTTCATCCATTCTGAGTCAATAAAATAAATGTCCTTGACTAACCCCTTCCTCTGAAAATTGCAGGCCTTGTACCTAAGTTAGAAACTATTATGGCAGCAAGCTGGCAGATTCATTAGAGCATTGAACAACATACCTTGTGTCATTTGTTCTGGTTCTTTATATTTTGAGCTCAAATCCCACTGATGTCAACCTAGCTTTTCATCCATCTGAGGTTAATGAAATGAAATACCAGGGTTGATGGTATTGACTTGTCCCCTACCTCAAAACTGCTGATTTTGTATTTAAGCCAGTAATCATCATCATCATTTTTTTTTTTTTTGAGGGAGTCCCATTCAGCATGCAGAGTGTAGCTACCTGTAAAATTACTCATTTGAGATCACTGATTATGTGGTGCCTAGTACCATTACTGAATAAATGCTCAGTTAAAAGCTCACTCTATAAATCACCTTCATGATGGAATGTTACATAAATTGTTCAGACAAAGAGAGATTGCTCCATATTGGCCATTAATTGTGACTCAATCTTGCTAACCAGTGGCATGCAATAAACAAATATAGCTACAAATATGCTAATTGGTATAAAAAAACAGTAGTAGTTGTCAATCACTACTGCTGAGTCAATATACTATTTACTTTGAAGTTGAAGTGATATCATGAGAGAACCAGGCAGTACTGCTTTTGTTTAGGCTGGTTGATGTCTACCAAGAGGAAGCTCAATAATACCAACTTTTACTATAAGCTGCCCAGAATCTACACACTCCTGTACCCTTTCATTCCACATCTCCCACTTCCACTAACCTTATCATAAAAATATCTGGAAACTTTACTATCTATTTCCTTTCTGAACTTCATAAACTCCAAAACTCTGTTTGGTTTATTGTCTTTGCCTGTACCTGTCTTACTGAAATCCTCTCCAGCTACTTTGATAAAATCATTTTAGCTTTGTCAATACCCTGCTCTCTCATATCAATACTACAAACCTTTAACTTCCTGAACTCTTTTTTTTCCCTCCTTGTTCCTTCCAACTCTTATTTACTATGGATATAAAATCCCTTATTTACACCATCACACCCCACAAAAATAGGTTCTTAGTCCTTAAACATTTCAACCTCTACCCCTCACATGAACCTATCAATAACACCCTTCTCTGCTTCATTGAACTCATCTTCACTCCAAATTGTTCCTGCTTTCCAATAATTTACATCAGCCAACCATCTTAATGAGTCCTGGTATATGACAATTATATTGGCACTTGAGGTATTTCGTGTTGCAAGACAGTGTGTGAGAGAGAATCGTGATGTCATGGGAGAGAAATGTGTTCGCATGGATGATGGTACACTTGCACTAAACGAGGCTGCAAAGAAAGAGGTTTGGAGACGACACTATGAAAGGTTGCTCAATAAAGAGAATGAATGGGAGAAAGAGAGTCTGCCGAATGTCGACCCAACAGACGGACCAGCTATCTGAGTTGACAGTACCATGGTAGATAAAGCAATTAAGAGAGTATGAAGACAGGGAAAGCCCCTGGACCATCAGGAATCACTGCAGAGATGCTCAAAATATCTGGCAGTGTTGGCTATAGCCTAGTCACCCATATTGTTAACCAGGTGATACACGAAGGAGTCATACCCAATGACTGGTGTAGCAGCACCATAGTCAACTGCTACAAAGGTAAAGGTGACGCTTTAGATACAAATATTTACAGAGGTATCAAGTTGTCAGATCAGGTAATGAAAGTCACAGAGAGGGCCATAGCCCAACTAATTAGGGAGAAAGTCAGTTTAGATGAGATGCAGTTTGGGTTCGTGCCAGGGAAAAGCACCACTGATGCTATATTTCTGGTAAGACAGCTGCAGGAGAAATACCTAGCCAAAGATAAACCTCTGTACCTGGCTTTCGTTGACATGGAGAAAACCTTTGACAGGGTCCCCGATCCCTTATCTGGTGGTCAATGAGGAAACTAGGGGTAGATGAATGGTTAGTAAGAGCTGTGTGAGCCATGTACAGAGACGATGTCAGGTGTGGAAGCAAGGACTAGAATCAAAGGGCCTTAGAGTCTACCTAGCTAAAACCAAAGTCCTAATAAGTAGGAAGGTAGTTAGTTTTTGTATGTGGTAGATGTTCAGGAGCAATAAATACGGAAAATGTGCAGAGAACAACTTCTGCCACATTTCAGGGAGAAAAACTAGACGTAGTTGATAGCTTCCGCTACATAGGTGACCAAGTTAGTAGTGGGGGATGGTGCGCTGAAAGTGTAGCTGCTAGAATAAGAATAGCCTGGGCAAAGTTCAGAGAGCTTTTACCTCTGCTGGTGACAAAGGGCCTTTCACTCAGAGTAAAAGGCAGACTGTATGATGCATGTGTACGAACAGCCATGCTACATGGCAGTGAAACATGGGCCGTGACTGCTGAGGACATGCGTAAGCTCGCAAGGAATGAATCCAGTATGCTGCGATGGATATGTAATGTCAGTGTGCATACTTGACAGAGTGTAAATACCTCGAGAGAAAAGTTGAACCTAAGAAGCATCAGTTGTGGTGTGCAAGAGAGATGATTGCGCTGGATGGTCATGTGGCAAGAATCGATGAGGATAGCTGTGTGAAAAAGTGCCACACCCTAGCAGTTGAGGGAACCTGTGGAAGAGGTAGACCCAGGAAGACCTGGGATGAGGTGAGGAAGCACAACCTCCGAACATTAGGCCTCACTGAGGCAATGACTTCTGACTGAAACCTTTGGAAATATGCTGTGCATAAGAAGACCCGGCGAGCCACGTGAGACCATAATCCAAGGCCTCTGCCAGGGGTGTAGCCAGCCCACTTATGTGTACCTTTCCTTCATTGGACACTAAACTCCACTTGCGAAGACCTGTTGGGGCAAGTGAAAGCGAAATCGTGATGGCACCTGTACCAGTAGAACACTAAGAGTACCGTCCGAGTGTGATCATTGCCAGAGCAGCTGTCTGGCTTCCATGCCAGTGGCACGTAAATAGCACCGTTTGAGCATGATCGTTACCAGCGTCGCTTCCTTGCACTTGTGCCAGTGACACGTGAAAAGACATTCAAGTGAGGTCGTTGCCAGTGCCGTTGGACTGGCTCCTGTGCAGGTGGCCCGTAAAATACACCATTTGGAGCGTGGCCGTTGCCAGTACCGCCTGACTGGCCTTTGTGCTGGTGGCACGTAAAAGCACCCACTACATTCTCGGAGTGCTTGGCATTAGGAAAGGCATCCAGCTGTAGAAACTCTGCCAAATCAGATTGGAGCCTGATGTAGCCATCTGTTTCACCAGTCCTCAGTCAAATCATCCAACGATGATTAAACGATGATGATGATTCCTATGTTCTCACCTTCACCCTACTCTAGAATTATTTCTGTCGTCTCCAACACTTTTGTCACTCTCCTCAACATCTTTTCTCATGTAGATAGCCCTTATATTTCTACTTTAGTGCATTATAAATCCACAAGCTCACACCTCTACCTTGACTTTTCATCTCACATTAAAACATTCTATTCTTAGAATTGTATCAGCAAAGGTTCAAATTTTCCCAGGATGCAGCAACAATTTAGATTTCCTCTCCAAATTTGAAAACTATGT
The DNA here is from genome assembly GCF_046866305.1 of Octopus bimaculoides. Taxonomy (NCBI): domain Eukaryota; kingdom Metazoa; phylum Mollusca; class Cephalopoda; order Octopoda; family Octopodidae; genus Octopus; species Octopus bimaculoides. The sequence continues at coordinate 95,450,432 of NC_142931.1, read as the reverse complement.
ACCAAGTCTTTTACACATGGGTGAATGGGGGCAGGTTATCCTGAATCACTAATCAACATTGCACTTCATCAAGCTCAGGTTATTGACAGAGCCTCAGCACTCTTAACACTAAATGCTCAGAGATAAGGTTACCGTTTTTTCCCCCATCTTTGACTTGTCAACTCTGTTGGAACATTGAATGTTAAATGGTGATGATGATGATACCTGACAGATCAGAGATCAGCATTGTGCTTCATTTTCTACTTTGACATAGTTTCTATCACTGGATGTCCTTCTTAATGTCAACAACTTTACTGCATGTATTGGGTGCTTTTTTTCATACCACCTAGTGAGGTTACTATGCTGTTTCTAGAAAGAGGCTGCTTTATGCAAACAAATGAGGGATTAAAGTACAAGAGAAGGGCCCAGAGCAGAAGAGATTCCTTGTCATAGGGGTGTTTCAAGGCTACTCATGTTTTAGAAGAGAGGGTGCAGGTTGATTGGAGTGGAGTGGAGTGGAGTGGAGGAGAGATAAAAATAGTGGTGATAAGGTATAAGCTGATATAAATTGGACAGGTATTTGAGGCATTGTTTGTATGGCTGGATCATGTATACAGTTTGTCAACCTCTGTCATCAATTTTTTCTCGTTTTCTCCTGACCTTAACTCATTTGCTTTACAAGATATCCCTCCCATCCCCCACTACCAGATTTCTTGTGAATCATCTCAGAATTCTCTTCCCATCATTTAATTAAAAAATAGGCTGAGATAAAGGAAATGACTCCGTTGAGCTACTGGTATGAATTTAAATAATTAAGGGGTCATGTATTAAATGAAATGCAAAAATTCTTCATTGAAGTTTCCCTCAAAAGGAAAGAAAACAAAAATCTAGTGAGAATTGTTAATGACTCTCAAAGAAAAGAAGATAGCTCCATAACATCAAGAATTAATTTCATAAAATTTATTTACATACTTAGAGGAAAACCTGATCTTTGTCAGCTGGAAAGAGGATAGCCATAGTCACATTTCTATTTTATTGGACCTTGTCAGCATAATAGCATTTAGTTGAGTTTGATTTGATCAGTTGGCAGTATGTTTACATATGAAAATAGAGTTACAAAGATTTTAGGCTATAGTAATTAGAGTAATTTAAAATCAAATAAATGAAATGAGTTAAATGAATGGTCCAGTTGCATGTATTGAAATGAGTTAAGTGAGTAGACTTACTAAATGACATAAAAACATTTTCAATTAACTGAAATGTCCATTTCAAAAGAAAACAAAAACTTGGGAATAATCGTTAGCAGGTCTTAAGCAGGGAGATAATTTTCAGAAATTACAAGTTATTTTCACAAAATTAATCTATATACTTAGGAGAAAATCTTATCTATGCCAAGAAGCAAGTTGCATCTACAGGCATGTTTCACTATTATTTGATGTTGTCTACAAAGCATAGTCAAACTCAAGCCTGATCAATTAATTGAGAAATGTTTTTACATACTGTAAAAGAGTTGCTGATTTTTTACTTCTCTTAGTCTTTATTTAACCTTACACCCCCTCTTTTTTTTTCTTTTTTTTTTTTGCTATTTGTAGATCTTGTGTTGTGCCATGTGAGTGTTTTGGGTAAATTCTGACAAATTATCTTTTTTTGTGAAAGAAGTTCAAAATAAGAGGTCATCCACTGAACTATGTTAAAGAAATTACACTTTGTCCTCTGTTCTTTGTAGTATTTTAACTTTATTTCATTTACCTTTTCATAAATGGATAGTCATTAGAATTGGCAGGATAAAGATGGTATACATTTGCAAGATTTAAAATGACAGTAATTCTGTAACAATCCTCATGCAACCTGGTTGTTAATTGTTTTTCACCAGTTTATTGAACTAAACCAATGAAAGCAAAGCATCTTAACCATGCATTAGTCATAACACGTAGAACTCTAAGCACTCTCTTCAATCAGATCAGAAATAGTCTTTGCTCTTATTTCAGCTTGCACAACACAGTTAAACAAAATATCCATTTACTGTATTTCAATTTTGCCATGTATGTTGATTTCTGTTCTTTTATGTCAGAAACATTTTCCAATCACACTGAAAGGATGACCCAAAAGGAAAGAAGATTATTTCAGAAGCATATGGAACACATTTAACCCAAACTCTATTCCTTAGAAATGCTGTAATGGAAAATTGTTTACTTTCTTTCTCTGAAATACTTTCATTTGAACTTGTGAATTATGAACATCTGAAAGTAAACACATGCTGTTTTGGAACACTGAATTATTGCTAGTGTGTTTTGAATCCATATTTTAATAATATGAGGAAGGGTACTGTTGGAAAAATTAGTCTTTATTTCATCTTACAGCACAAAAATCTCTCCACTACAATATTCTTTTTTAGACTTACATTCTGCATTGAAACACTTTGGTCTACATTTCATGTTTTCATTCCTACTGCCATGTACTTTATACTGGGACCAAATGTAAAGAAATTGAGAGAAAGTATATCTAACCATACCTTTCAATGTTTCTTCAGTTTCAAAATTTCTGTTGCTCTAAATCTTTTATATCCTGGTGTTGGATATATAATTTTACGAAGCAGTGGCGAAAGAAAGTATTTACATGACACAATACACTTACTGTTACACGAGGTTAAACCCTTTCTCCTAACAGCTCACAGTGAACTTCCCAATCAATTGCTCACAGTTCTTTATATTATAGCAATGTGTCAGTCCACTTTTAGTCACTTGGGGGTGGTCAGAATCCTTCCACAACATCTCTTTTTAGAATTAATCTCCCCCAACGTTTCCCCTTTTGAGAATTAAACTTTGTTCAGAGTTTTAATATCTCTTACACTTAGGGTTCAATTCTACTGATTCCTTTCTTTTCCATTTCTAGTGCTAGAATGTGTAGTTTCAAATTGTTTGGGTGTTGGTACTATGGGGATTTCATTTCTCATGACTGTTTTTTCTGTGAATCTTTTTTTGAGTTGGTTACTATGTCTTTTATGTTTGACATTTCTACCTTTTTCCAGGAATAACATTCTTCCAATTTGTTTGATAATTACACTGTCCTCCCAGCTTTCTTTACTGTATCTATAGGTTTAAAAAAAAAAACATTGTCACCGAACTTGAAGAATTTTGAAGTATTTTTGTTGTTTGCCTTTTTTCTATTTTCACTTGGTATCAGCTTATCAAAGACGGATCTGACCTTTCTAGCAAATATCAATTTTGTGGGTGACATTCCAGATAGGGTATTTGGATTAGATGTTACTCGGTACACTATTAGAAATTGTTGAAGTGCGAGGTCATCCATTACTTCTTTGTTCACCTTTTTTCATGCCTTCTTGAAAGTGTCAATAAAATGCTCTGCTTGTCTGAAGTAAATTGAGTTTCATTATCAGACACAGTGGTATCTGGTATACCATATCTGGCAAGCAATTCATGTAAAAACTTACTGTAACCACAGATGTTAGCTTTTTATACTTACGCACTTCAGACCACTTTGAAAAAACTGTCCACTACAACAAGGTAATATGAACCCTTAAGTGGACCTGCATAATCAACATGCAGTCTGGACCAAGGAATATCTGTTTTTGATGATGGTTGCCATTTAGTGGTAGGTGCTTTTGCAGCTAGGGCATGCCCTCTGCATGCTTTAACTAGTTCTTCAACATCACAGTCCATTGTTGGCCAGTATACATAACTTTCCATTAATGATTTCATTCTTGAAATTCTTGGGTGACCAATGTGAAATCAGTTCTGTAGTGTGGCTGGCACTATGACTCTTTGTGTGTACATCAACACATTGTCACACATTGAGAATGGATTCACATTTGTGTTGCACATAATTTTATCCCTTTTAGCTGTCTGTATTTCTTTAATTTTTTTTAATGAATTTATTATTTTCCGATTTTAATTTTATGTCTTGTAATGTGACTGGCAGTTATCGTATGACGTTACACAAAATGTTTTGAATTTCATTTTCTGCTTGCATTGCAACAAACATGGTATCTTCAAATGCTTCAGTATGTTTTGAAATCAGTCTTAATAAACAATCAGTGTGTCCTAATTTCTTAGATGGTAGTAGTATGGGTAAGGATTCCTTTCTTTTGACCCATATATCAATAATAATGGATGATGATCACTCTGTAGTCAGAAAATCCTACCGTGTAAAAATGTATAAAAGTTTTTTACAGCAAAAATAATTGCTAGAACATCTTTTTCGATTTGGTTGTAATTTTTTTCTGTTGATATCAGAGAACATGAAGCATGAACTATCACCTACATATTATCATATTTATATTCATGTAGCATTACTGCTCCTATACTGTACTCAGAGGCATTTGAAGCTTCAACAAATCTCAGAGGCATCTTAAGCAGGATTGGAGTGTGCAGGGCCAGCATTAGAAGGTGTGGGGCCCGATTGGAAACAATTTTGGTGAGCCCCAGGTTCCCAGTCAAACTGCACCTCGGAAATTCCCTCCCCACCACCTTGGAGTTATTTTTTCCCCTTGTTTTGTTTTCAGGTGCTATCAACTAATCTTGCCTCCTAATATACTGCTGAGAACTTTTTTCCCCTTTGCAGCATGTTAAGTGACCAGAATAGTGGCTGTTTAATTACTGCTATTTCTTGTATACTAAACAGCCGTGTTAAGGACAGGCTGCCTTTCAGTTTATTTAAAACAGAGTATAATATGTGTGTGGATATGTATATATATTTATATGTATGTGTGTGTGTTTGTGTGTGTATATGATATATGTGTGTATGTATGTGAATGTGTGTGTGTGTGTGTATATATATATATATATATATATATACAGTACATATCATCATCATCATCATCATCATCGTTTAACGTCCACTTTCCATGCTAGCATGGGTTGCACGATTTGACTGAGGACTGGTGGTGCCCGAAGGCTACACCAGGCTCCAATCTGATTTGGCAGAGTTTCTACAGCTGGATGCCCTTCCTAACGCCAACCACTCTGAGAGTGTAGTAGGTGCTTTTACATGTCACCCGCACGAAGACCAGTCAGGCGATACTGGCAACGGCCACGCTCAAAATGGTGTATTTTATGTGCCACCCGCATAAGATCCAGTCCAGGGGCACTGGCAACGATCTCGTTTGAATGTCCTTACACATGCTGCGGGCACAAGTGCCAGAAAGGCGACGCTGGGCACAGGTGCCATCCCGATTTTGCTTTTGCTTGCCCCAATAAGTCTTCGCAAGCTGAGTTTCGTGTCCAATGAAGGAGATGACGTCGGCATGGGTGCCAGTCGTCGAATTTAGTTCGATTTCGATTTCACTTGCCTCAACAGGTCTTCGCAAGCGGAGTTTAGTGTCCAATGAAGGAAAGGTATGCATAAGTGGGCTGGCTACACCCCTGGCAGAGGCCTTGGGTTTAGGTCTCACTTGGCCTCCCTGGTCTTCTCACGCACAGCATATTTCCAAAGGTCTCAGTCAGAAGTCATCGCCTCGGTGAGGCCCAATGTTCTAAGGTCTTGCCTCACCACCTCACATTCATATATATATGTGTGTGTGTGTGTGTGTAATTTAGGACAAACAGTAAGTTGTCGTTATAGCTGTCTGAGTTTTGAATGTCAGAGTGAAGAGCTATGATACATTCTCATTGGCTATTAATGGCAATAGATGCTATGAAAAACCGTTGAATAAAATGGAAGTTACTCTAATAGATAGAAAAAAAGAAAAAAGATTAAAAAAATATGCGTAACCATATTCTCACAATGCATAGACATAAAACCTCCTGCGTTCATAATGTCTACATATGTACACACTCACACAAACATGTATATGTACATGCACATACACACACAAACATATGTGCATGTGCGTACTCATACATACGCACATATCCTCATGCACATGCACACGTGTATATATATGCAAATGTGCATGCAACTTCATCCTCATATATACATAGGTGTCTGCATGAATACATATATATTTAGACATTTATACGTATAAATGTGGAGGTGCAATGGTCCAGTGGTTAGGGCAGCGGACTCGCGGTCATAGGATCGCAGTTTCGATTCCCACACCGGGTGTTGTGAGTGTTTATTGAGCGAAAACACCTAAAGTTCCATGAGGCTCCGGCAGGGGATGGTGGCGAACCCTGCTGTACTCTTTCACCACAACTTTCTCTCACTCTTACTTCCTGTTTCTGTTGTGCCTGTAATTCAAAGGGTCAGCCGTGTCACACTGAATATCCCCGAGAACTATGTTAAGGGTACACGTGTCTGTGGAGTGCTCAGCCACTTGCATGTTAATTTTGACAAGCAGGCTGTTCCGTTGATCAGATCAACTGGAACCCTCAACGTCATAAGCGACGGAGTGCCAACACACACACACACATATAAATATACATATATATATACATATATATATATATATATATATATATATATATATATATATATATATATATAACCACTATACCTGTTTCTATTTTCTCTCCCTGTTTATTTCTGTATCCCTTTTTGTTGAAGAGTGTAGGCTCGAAACATAAAAGACTTTCTCACTTCTCTAGCGTTAAACTAATACATCTGTTGGTTGTTTGCACACCTGTCTTCTTCTTTTGTGTTTTTGTAAATTCTCACTCATCATCATCATCATCACATCATCATCCCAAAAGTGTAACAGGTATTTTGTCACGTGGACTTGATCCAAAGAGTTCAGTTCACATAAAAGCATCCAGTCCACACTATAAAGTGGTGGTGTTAGGAAGGACATCCACCTGTTAAAACCATGCTCCCATGCAATGCCACGAAAAACACTCAGTCCACGCTGTAAAGTGTTGGCATTGGGAAGGGCATCCAGCCACAAAACCATGACAAACCAGACTTAACACCTGGTTTGTTGGCCCTGTCAAACTGTCCAACCCATGCCAACATGGAAAACGGATGTTATGATGATGATGATGATATGCGTATATATATATATATATATATATATGTATATATATATATATACACACACACACACACATACACATATTATGTATATATTTATATGTGTGTAAAGATACATATACATATATATAAGAGACCAAAGTGTACATACACCGCCAAATGTATATAAAAAGGAATACAAAAAATGGGACAAGAACGCAAAACATCCAGACAGCTATATGATACAAAAAGGGACAAGAAAAAACACAGACGGGTCATTTAAAGTTTTCTTTCCTCAGTCAAGTTCCAGATTATCTTTGCAATCTCAAGTATAACCAGCTGAAACTGCAAAGATAATCTGGAACTCGACTGTGGAAAGAAAACTTCGAATGACCCGTCCGTGTTTTTTCAATGTCCCTCTTTTGTATCATCTGTCTGGATGATGTGTTCTTGTCCAGGCTTTACTTCCACACATGCCAGCTTAATTTAATCCGTCCTTAGTTGAAAGACACCTGTTGTTATGTTCTTTTATTTGCATTTGTATTTGTGTAACATTTCTCTGTTTTTTTCCATCCTTGTTTTCATATACATTCACTGCTTTCTTCCAAGGAATCTAATGCTCTTAGCTTAGTTTTTCTTTGGGGCTGGCTAGATTGGAGCAATCTCAAGTATAACCAGCTGAAATTGCAAAGATAATCTGGAACTCGACTGAGGATAGAAAACCCGAATGACCCGTCCTTGTTTTCTTTGTATCGTCTGTCTGGATGTTTTGTTGTCCCTTTTTTGTATCACCTAACTGTCTGGATGTTTTGCATTCTTGTCCCATTTTTGTATTTTTTATATATAAAAATATAGCAGCGTATGTACACTTTGGTCTCTTATATGTAAGTATATATATATATATATATATATATATGCAAGAATAAGGGCAGGGAATCGTCAATTAATAATAGAATTAATAATTAACAATTTTGCCAAGTAGTTCAGTATGAAAAAACCTTTATCGGTAAAACCATTTATCATCATAAATATACAGGGATTAGCATTGAGTTGCTTCTCCAACATACTGAAAATTTAGAAATAGCAGTCAAAGAACTACTGATTCTAAACTACAAATTTTTCTCTAAATGGATGGCGATATTTATGGCACACATAGAACAAAAAACCGGAGGGGAAAGCATAAACAAAACAAGTCTTTAGTTAATCGGATACGATCGTTTCATGGTTAAGAGAATGAAAATCCCTATTCCAAAATCATCAGTCCGATATTCTGATAAATTTGAAAGTGTCTCTAAAAAAATTCACGGTAATTTTTGGCCATGCGACACCAAAAATCAACGATAAGAAAGGCACTTACGAATTCATCGGCTAGTGAGTTCAGGCATCCCATCTCAAAGAAATCTATTCCATGTGCGTCACAAATAGTCCCGTATGAAAAAAGTCCCGTGTGAAGGGATTACGGTTTATTATATATATATATATATGTATATATATATATATATATATATATATATATATATATATAAATTTTGTACGACTCTATTATTCTTTGTATTCTTTCATTCTTTCGATCAGCCCTTTGACACTACTTCATTCATTCCACTCTTTGTTCTTTCGTTCCCCTTCTCTCGCATTTCCCGGCCTTCTCTTAATGCTCACTTTCCCTCCTTTTTCACTTCACTGTGTCCCTTTCATTTTTTCTTGCCTCTCCTTAATTCTTCTATCCTTCTGCCTCTTACCTCTCTTCACTCTCCCCACGTGACCGGTGTTTGGCCAAGCCTGACCTTTCTCTCTTGGTTCGACTACCATCTGTGCAACATCTATATTCCTCCCTGTGCCAGTCAAATCTTATGTCCCTGGAACTCAACTGAGGATAGAAAACTCCAAATGACCCGTCCTTGTTTTCTTTGTATCATCTGTCTGGATGTTTTGTTGTCCCCTTTTTTTGTATCAAGTAACTGTCTGGATGTTTTGCGTTCTTGTCCCATTTTTGTATTTTATATATATATATGTGTGTGTGTGTGTGGTAACATTCTGAAACATAGATAATTTGTTAATAATTTTCTACACATATGATGGTGTAAATTACAATTATATCGGAATTTGTTGTGTAAATCATTTTTCTCTCTCTTTTAAATAAACTCAAAGGTAGTCAGTCCTTAACGTGGTTGTTTAGTATCCTAGAAATAGCAGTTATTACACATAGAAAACAGCTACTATTCTGATCTCCTAGTACACCACAAAGGGGAAAAGGTCCTTTGCAGTATACTAGGAGTCGAGATTGATAGCACAGAGAAAAGAAAAAAAAAAAAACAAGGAAAAAATATAACTCTGAGATGAGAGGAGGATTCTGAGAGCTCATCCCACTCCGATTTTGGTATATTAGGAGATGAGATTAGTTGATAGCACAAGCAAAAAGAAAAACAAGGGAAAACATTATTTCTCACCGAATTCGAGTTGGGTGTTGCTAAACTATAAATTTAAACTACATCTAAACTACTAAACCTTTTAAAAATAATCTAACAAAAATCAGTAAGAAATTTAAGAAGATACCAAAGAAACTTTTATTTGTTGTATGTTGTTACACTAAAAGATATATACATAAAATACAATTAATAATAATTATTAATTAGCATTTTTCGGAAGCTGGTTATATACTTACTGATTTTCTTTTCTATAAGCACTGTTGTAAGACACAGTCCTGTCTGTGTGGCAGGAACTTTATTCCTTAGCTATATGTTTCAGGATTTAGCACCAGTGTGTCTCCTACTACAGCCCCATGTATGTGTGTGTGTGTGTGTGTGTGACTGTGTGTTTGTGCTTGTCCAAAACCTGAATGGATGCCATTGCAAAGAGATTTTGAACAAGAGACAAAAATATGATCTCACCTCTACCATCTTTCTCCCACATACACATGCACACATGTGTGTATTTACACAATTCCCCACAAAATAAAAATACATACACATAAATACAAAGACCTCAACCAAACCATTATAAAAAATAATTGAACATTTAACTTTTAACTATTGTAGCCTAAATACTGAGTACTATATATATATAAAAGACACTTTATTGAAATAAAGTTTCCCCAAAATTAAATCATATACAAGCAAATACATATACATCTATCTATCTATCTATCTATCTATCTATCTATCTATCTATCTATATATATATATATATATGTATTTATTTTCTCTTAGTTAATAATTAACTCCGACAAAATAAATTGGTTAATAGATACCAGGGTAGCAAAGATCACAAAATGACTGTGGTGAAACTCCTGTTTATGAGGTAGAAACTCCTTGTTATTTTGGGTATTTGAGTAAATATAAAAATTTAATAAATGGAGTAATACGCATATGTTAAATGAATTCTTTTATTTCCAACATATGTTTCGAAAATTACAAATGGTTCCTTCCAAAGGAATAAGTGATGTTGTTAAAGATCTAATCTTCTCTTCAGGGAAATACATAAGATCCAACTTAACCGTAAGACATTTTAACCGAATGTGATAACTGTGGGTAGTGAAGTTTGCTATGTATCGTATTTGAAAAAAACCGTTGGAGGTTGCAACGCTGCGAGGCGAGACAGTACGTTGGACAAGGAGGGAAGAAAAGAAGTAAAAGAAGAAATTTAGAATTTAGAATGGGAACTCAATAAAATGATTTAAAACCTGATAACAATGGAAGAAGAGTGTTTTATGTATAATGGGACCGTAAAGGGGAATTAATTTTGTATTTATACATGCTGTGTTGACATAAATGCCTACAAGTATATATATATATATATATATATATATATACTTTATTTAAAAGCAGCAGAAATATAACAAAAAAAACCGTTGCTCTGAGTTTCACGTTCCCGTTCATCGGACAGTTTTGTTAGAAATGGAGAAAGAATAACAATGCAATCGAAAGTAATATAAAATTTAAAACATGGATTCGTTTGATTGGTTGTTTCAAATAAGGGCCATGGATTGGTCGTTTCAATTAATGGTCAATGATGTGTAGTTCACAGACCAAATAAATTTAATACAGATTCACCCTATTAAAAAAATATTGAAGAAAACCTTAAATAGAAAAATGGGCTCCAAATACATATTATAGATAATTAATTATATTTGAATCAAACAAATCCATGTTTTAAATTTTATATTACTTTCGATTGCATTGTTATTCTTTCTCCATTTCTAACAAAACTGTCCGATGAACGGGAACGTGAAACTCAGAGTAACGGTTTTTTTGTTATATTTCTGCTGCTTTTAAATAAAGCATATTACTCTACCTCTGGTATTTGAGTACTCTTTTTTTCCACCTTGTTGCACATTTCATGTGCTTACTCCGGTATATATATATATATATATATACACACACAAGTTCATATATATACATATATACGTACAGATGTATATACATACACACACATATCTACACGCACATACACACATACATGCATATACATACATTTGTACGCATATACACACGGTAGTCGTGTGGTGATGAATATTAAGGCAGTGCTATATGTATAGGAAAATGATGCTTATATTAACTAGTAAGATATTAAGTGATTGACAATTTATAAAGGTGATGAATGGTCTATTAATCTCAAGAGAGAGATTGTGTTGTTAAGTGAGATGGAAATTAGAGGGGGCAAAAGAAAAAGGGGGTTAAAGGAGTAAAAATTACTTGTATAAACTAAGTTAATATTATTACCAAAGTTTACTTCGATAATCACGCTCTATATTTGTTGGTGCAAGGGTTTTCCAATAGGTAAAATAAAATAAAATTTTATGTGGTGCAGTATTTTATACATCATGAAGCAGGGACTAGAAAATATTTATATGTTTTGAATTTGTCTTACGATAAACGTAAACAAATGAACTAAGATTGCTTTCAGAATCTTAGATATGTCTAAGAAAGATACAGAAGACAATTAAAATTCTTAGATGCAGAATAATGCCACTAATATAACCTAAACAGGATAAATAACTCCTATCTTTGCTGAAGAAAGTGAAAGCAGCAAGTGAAGGAGATGGAGGTACGAAAGAGCAGTGAAATCAACGGAATTAGGTTATTGGCGCACAACGTATTTAACATAGTTGGAAGTAATGTTTATGTTAAGTTAAACTGAAAGTAATATTTCAGTTCATGTTTATAGACGTTCTGGGTGTCCTAATTTGGGTTCAAAAGATGGAGAGTGTTCAGATAACATATACCAAGTGAGACAAGCCAACCATACCTTTATACATATAAAGGGTTAATTGTATGAAAAAAATGCATGGGGTTGCCAATGTTTACATCTGTACGCATTTTCGATGAACGTGTTCACCAGTTTATTCTTCAAGAATAAAATGAAAAACAGTTCCGTATTGTATAATGGGCAAAATTTCCTACCTTTATCGTATGGTATAGGTGTGGAGAGAATTAGCCAGTCTAAGTTAAATTTTATGTTGTTGTCTTTAAGTCCCCAAATTAATTTGCTAAGACTCGTGGTATTACGTTTATTTCTATCCCTAAAAGAAGAATAATGGTTAGATATTCTTCTGGATATTGGCGAAGAGGACGATCCAATGTAAAAAGACACATTAGTAGGGGTGCTGACCTTGCATTGATATATAGTGTTTTTGTGTTTTGCATTATCACTTAAAAAACTAATTCTGTTGCTATTAACTGCTGTGGATTGTCAACAAGACGTTGTGGCGGTGTAATGGGATCTTTTCCCTTGAATAAAATTAGTGCCGTTGTTTGTCAACAACAACTATTGGCAGTACTGTTATTTATGACATCGTTCGTGCGTTTGTACTAGTTTTAGCTTTAGGGTTAGGGTTATGAGTATTTTTGCCAAATTTGGTGAAAAATTTGTAGCGATGTATTGAACAGATTTTCACCAAATTTTGCAAAAATACTCATAACCCTAACCCTAAAACCCAAACCCTAAAACTAAAACCAGTACAAACGCACGATGTCATAAATAACAGTACCGCCGATAGTTGTTGAAAAACAACGGCACTAATTTTATTCAAGGGAAAAGATCCCATTACACCGCCACAACGTCTTGTTGACAATCCACAGCAGTAATTGTTTTCACCTCAATAGACGTCAGTGATTGGTTGAAATTACCGAAATACGACAACTTTTAACATGAAATAACTTCGAATATAAAATTTTTCTCTGTTCTATAAGACAAAATATACAAGTATACGAAGTTTTAAAGTGTTTCGGTAAAAAACACTAAAAAACTAAATAAAAAATGGTGTCCGCCAAATCAGAAAGATCCGTCTTTACAGAATTTTCTTTTAGGGGATGACACCCTTCTCTTGAAAGTAAGCAATGACATCCTCCTTCGGTTTTTATTTTCTCTATCATATTCGTGTTGGCAGCGGTCATACTTGTATTTAGGTTGAAAAGGTCCAGGAAAGCACAATTCAAAACTATGAAAATGAGTGTAGTGGCGCGAAATTATAGCCGCCATTTGAGGAAGTACTGTTCTGCGCATGCGCAAGGAACTTCACCGCTGGAAGCACCTCGAGTGCACATGCGTAGTAAAACCACTACTTAAGGAGTGAGTTTCACTTTCTTAGGGAGTTGAGCGACAGACCTTCTACGTGACAACTCCTCAACGAAGCACTTTTCACTTCGATGCCTTTGATAGCTACTTGCTTCTCTGGCAGACATCAAGGAAGCCCTTAACCTTCCAATACCAAATTACAACTTAATCAGCGGCTGCTAAGCTGAGTGACACAGGATTTATATAACCAAACATCATAAAAAATAAAACTTATTTTTATTATGTTGTTGAATTGTTCTACTGTTCCTTAATATATATTTATGTTGAAAGGTGATAGAGAGAGACTAAAGTCTCTATGACAACTATCAAACTTTTACATGAGGTTGTGACAGGACAGCAATCGAAAATATTCGCTCCCCCACCGAAAAAAAAAAGTGGAAATGACGAAGATGAGGTACAAAGGTCCAGAAAATAGGCACTCGTCAAAGAAGATACACAGGTAAAGAAAATACACGTAGTGATGGTTTAAGCAGACTACAACTTTGTTTGTTACTATGGAAATAAGCACAAATGTGTCTAGCTTTCAATTGGCTAAAATATCCTAAATTTGCAAACTTTACAGGCTTTTTATTAGTTTATGGCAAAAATAAATTTCGTTTTCAAAATTAGCATACAAAACTAAATCAGTACACCAAATTTGAAAACAGTTGGAACAAAATTAAAAAAAAAAATAGAAAACTGTGACAGCAACAGAAAAGATCCCCAAACCCAGGTCCAACCCAAGATGTTCAGTGTTTTCATTGCCCCACAAAATTTTACTAGGTTGTAAGCGCACAGACCGTTCCCGAGCATATGGGTTCAGGTGATGTAATTATTTTAATTCGATTAAATAAAATGTTATCTCAACATTCTTCTTAATTGGTTCGTTATGGGACAACAGGCAGCTAAACTTAATCACTAACCAAGAAATACTCTTCCACCAGTGCGACACATTCTTTGTGTGCTAATTTAGATATTGTATAATCAAATGTGCCACTTTGCAGATAGAACTATTTTGATAGTTGCGGCTACTTGTTGCAATACGTCGCACCCATTTTATTTTACAGAATTTTGCATGACCGGAACATTCCATTGATAATTGAAACGTTGACTTCTGACATAGGCACAAGAACTCAACATCGTCAGTTGAGGTTGACTGGGACTAATTTATTTACCCCCAGAAGAACGAAAGGCTAAGTTGGCCTTGGTGGGTCTCAAAATCCTCAGAACATAAATACCCCCAAGGCATTTTCACACTCCACTGTTCTACTAAATTAATAATTATTACCAGCAGTAGATTTTATATTAGCTAGTTATCGAGCTGTATATTATGATACACAAATCTTTCTACTTTTAGCAAATTATTTTGTTATTTTGCTGTTTGTAGGTAGTCACATTTACACTTACACGTTTTTAAAATAGAAATATTAACTTATATTTGAAAAATCTTAAATATCATATATTTAAGATTTTACAAATATAAGTTAATATGTAAATAAAACGTAAAAGTTTGTATCCCACATGTATTAATTAGTATTAGCATTTCATTGTAGTGGGTCCTAATGAAATATTCTCTCACTACACCAAAAAAATAACTTAATAAAAGATCTCACACATTACCACTATAAATCCAGAAATAAAGAAGAAAAATGTGAAGAGAAAACGCGAGTGAATAAAAGAAAAGGGAATTGTTTAAATTAACAGTTAAAAAGTTTTGGTAAAAAGTTTACATATTCATCACATTATGTATGCCATACAAAAAGTCATAATGGTAACGCTGGATTATCAAGCCAGCATAATGTGATGCATTAAAAAAGATAGTAACAGTTAAATGATTTTTAAAGTTTGAACTATCCCTTTTTATTTTTCTTGTATAGAATATATTTAGAGAGAGATGAAAATGACGATTGCTGAAATATTGCTCTATTATTTTTATTGATGAAATAGTTTGGAAACGCTGATTATATCAACTCTTCGAATTTACAAAAGGAAACAATTTAAAGAAGTAGAAATAATTAAACTCTAAAATGTTTTGTTCAATTGTAAGGCAGTTCGGTTACACTGAGGGAGAGAGTGAGTGAGCTGCTAAATCTGGATTCTTTCTCCCTCTCTGGCGGTGAATTGATGATTGCAGTAGAAGATAACAGAGGAATGACCTAGTTAATTCGAGTGACCGAGTAAAAAAGAAAATAAATAAAAAAAAGAGCCCACTCATCAGCTTCGGCTTTCCTCTGAGTAAAAGTAATGGCGGGGGTGACAACTTCTGTCTTAAGGAGTTAGCTTCATAAAGTGACACAAGCTGGTACATACGTCGAAATCGTACTGCACACACATACATACAGGAACATGAATTTTAAGAGTGCGATTAGGTGTGTGCATAGAGATATGGCCACGCTGTGTGCAAATATATCGCTGTCATTAAGTTTTAGATAGATGTTAAACAAATCAAAATAGAATTGTGTTGTACAGATGCATTTATCTTGGTTTTATATGGTTGCAATATAAACTGAGGAAAATATTTATAGATATAGGAAAAATGGACAATATACTCTTTTATATTTGACCATAGGTGAAGCGATTGATTTTAACTTGTAAAATAGTCCCTTTCACTTTCTCTGTTTTAACTCTGTCTCTCTCTCTCTCTCTCAAGTTATTGTTATAAACATTTCTATCTAGAAACACATACTTAAGCACACGCGCTTTTACGTATATGCGCGTGCATGCTACTCATCCTTTCCATACCTCGGGATTTTCCCCTTTTGCATCAATATTTTGAGGTGTGTAATTAAAGAAATTGATCATGGCTGCGTTAGATACGGACTCCTTTAGCAGGCAAACTTCGCTTCGAAGATCAAGAAGAAAACCGAACACGCCATATGCAAGTAAGTTTCCGAAGATAACATTATTGGTTTTCATATCTCTTGTTTCTTTTACTTTCTTTCCACGGCTATTTCCGATTTTTCAGTTATTGTTTATACATACATACATATATATATATATATATATATATATATATATATATATATATATATAAGCTCATACCTTAGATTTTACTCATCGTTTCATCCTGCGGTGTTGTGTTGTAGTAGTTGACATAACCAAATAGTGTTGAAAAATTCTCTTAATTCTCTTAACCATTTAGCTTCTAATTTTATTATGAGAAATAATTTGGCATGACTGTCACTATTATCTATGTTATACAAAATTGGGTCTTTTGTTGATCTTTTTTTCATGTAGGATCATTTTCAAGCACCGTGTTTAGCAATTACTTAACTTGATGAACTCATCTTACTGATAGTTCTTCTGCACGCATTTCTTTTAAATACTGTCAGGCCATTTTGTTCTCTTTTACAGCCCTTTTCAAAGTACATTGATCTCTTTATTTAATTTTTACAATTTACCCTTTTATCATCCTGAACTGCAAATCTTGCCATTTCCACTGTTGCTATTTAAACTCACCCGATGATTCTACTGCACCATACACAGTAGGATTGCTTAATTAAAAAAAACAAAAACAAACTTAACTAGAAAACATCTTATAATCCATCGAATTCCGATCAAATTTAAAGTAATGTTAATATGCATTTCTGTATTTTCAGTCAAAATTTTCAAAGTTCCTTTTAATATGTGTGCGCGCGCGTGCATATATATATATATTGTTGATTAAATTGGTGAAAAAACATACTGAAATGTACTTAGGATCAGACTATAGAGTACAATTAATTTATACTTTTTCTTCGCCTTTAACCTTTATGTTTTTTAACTATATATATATATAGTATAAGAAAATAAAGTGGTAGTGGGTGCAGACTTGTGTAGTTATATATATGGGAATCAGTTTCCTTTAAGACACATTCAGACCACATCTCTGTTCTAAATCCTCATCCGATTTTCCGTATCCACTGAAATCTCCGGCAGACGTTCAATGAATATAATTTTCTTCTTAGAAAATCCAAGGGTCTGACAAGCGGATGCCTAAATACCCTAATAAAATGATAAAATTCAAATGTAGCGGTTTATTCAGTGTGTATGAGTGTGTGTATGTATGGGTAAATAGCTGTGTATATGCATATATATGTATATGTATATGTTTATTTATAGACACATACACACATACGGTGTCCCAGCATGGCCACAGCCTTTCGGCTGAAACATTTAGAAGAAATAAATATCAGGAAACTGGCTAGCTGTATTTAACAAGACTTGTGATTTTTATTGTATCATAACATTATATATTGTCCGTATTTATAGTGCGCGCGCGTGTGTATATATATATATATATATATATATATATATATAGATAGATAGAGAAATAGATATATATATATCGTGTAGATTCCAAATATACAAAATTTTCGTGGGGGTGCGGTGGGGAATTTCGGGAAATTCACCGGAGTCCAATTCAGTTCGTCTTAACTTTAAAGAAAACGGATATTTTTTATTAAAATCCTCTACAAATATACCTCGGACTATGTAGATTCGGATGACATAGGAATTTTGGGGGTTATTTTTGAGAACTGTTCCCCACTTAGGGGTATTTCGGAACAAGTCGTCCATATTTGTTTCATTTTCTCCGTTTTCTGCGTTTGTGCATCCGTAGATTTCTACTGAAGCAACAAACAGGCAGTGAAGGCAAATGAAGCCCTCACCAGAAAACTCGTTATGCTAGAAATAACACCTAAAGGTCTTGTACGCAGAAATATGTTATTAAGACGACTTACCTGTTGCATACGATTTTTTTTCAATTTAAATTCCCAGGTAACCGTTTCTAATAGAAAGACAGAAGACACCAGAAGCAAAAATAAGCAATATACACGTAGTTAAAAAATACAAGTGTAAAGTATAATTTGTTACATAATCTCTATAAAAAACATGATATTGAATGGAATAATTCCCCATTTCAACATTTTTTAATTACATGTGTGTGTGTGTTAGAAATCTACGGATGCACAAACGCAGAAAATGGAGAAAATGAAGCAAATATGGACGACTTGTTCAGAAACATCCCCGAAACACAAACACTTGTACATATGTATGTATATATATATATATATATATATATATATATATATATATATATATATGCATATATATATATATATATATATATATATATGCATATATATATATATATATATATATATATATATATATATATATATGCATATATATGTATATATATATATATATATATATATATGCATATATATGTATATATATATATATATATATATATATATATATATATATATCATCATCATCGTCGTTTAACGTCCGCTTTTCATGCTAGCATGGTTTGGACGATTTGACTGAGGACTGGTGAAACCGGATGGCAACACCAGGCTCCAATCTAATTTGGCAGAGTTTCTACAGCTGGATGCCCTTCCTAACGCCAACCACTCAGAGAGTGTAGTGGGTGCTTTTACGTGTCACCCGCACGAAAACGGCCACGCTCGAAATGGTGTCTTTTATGTGCCACCCGCACAAGCCAGTCCAGGGGCACTGGCAACGATCTCACTCGAAAATCCTACGGGAGCCAGTCAGGCGGTACTGGCAATGGCCACGCTCAAAATGGTGCATCTCATGTGCGACCCGCACAAGAGCCAGTCCAGGGGCACTGGCAACGATCTTACTTGGCTTGCCGGGTCTTCTCACGCACAGCACATTTCCAAAGGCCTCGGTCAGTAGTCATCGCCTCGGTGAGGCCCAATGTACGAAGGTCTTGCCTCACCACCTCAGCCCAGGTCTACCTGGGCCTACCTTTTCCACGGGTTCCCTCAACTGTTAGGGTGTGGCACTTTTTCACGCAGCTATCCTCATCCATTCTCACCACATGTCCATACCAGCGCAATCGTCTCTCTTGCACACCACAACTGATGCTTCTAATGTTCATATATATATATATATATATATATATATATGCCTATATGCATATATATATATATATATGCATATATATATATATATATATATATATATATATATATATGCATATATATATGCATATATATATGCATATATATATATATGCATATATATATATGCATATATATATATATGCATATATATATATATGCATATATATATGCATACATATATATATGCATATATATATATATGCATATATATATATATGCATATATATATATATGCATATATATATATATGCATATATATATATATATGCATATATATATATATGCATATATATATATATATATGCATATATATATATATATATATATATATATATATATATATATATATATATATATATATATATATATATAAATGTTATGAAGGGTAATGGAGTCAACCAGACCCTAATGATACAGGTAATACCAAGTAAGTGCTGTATTTTTCTTCTTCTCCGCATCACTCTCATTTCTTTCTGCAAATCTACTCATACAGATATAATAATCTATATCTTCTACTATTGCCGCCTCCGATGAGGAGATACGTTGAATTTTCCCTGAAACAGCTGTAAGACATTCTACATAAATTATAAATTTACTTATGCCATTGGTCTCTTTATCTCATTCTTATATATATATATATACATGCATGTACATATATACATGTATGTATACATATGTATATACTCTTTACTCTCTTTTACTTGTTTCAGTCATTTGACTTCGGCCATGCTGGAGCACCGCCTTTTTAGTCGAGCAAATCGACCCCAGGACTTATTCTTTGGATGCCTAGTACTTACTCTATCGGTTTCTTTTGCCGAACCGCTAAGTTACGGGGACCTAAACACACCACCATCGGTTGTCAAGCGATGTTGGGGGGACAAACACAGACACACAAACATATATACATATATACGACAGGCTTCTTTCAGTTTCCGTGTGCCAAATCCACTCACAAGGCTTTGGTTGGCCCGAGGCTATAGTAGTAGACACTTACTCAGGGTGCCACGCAGTGGGAATGAACCCGGAACCATGTGGTTGGTAAGCAAGCTACTTACCACACAGCCACTCCTGTGCCTATATATATGTATATGTACATATGTATATATATGTATACATATCTATATCATCATCATCATCGTTTAACATCCACTTTCCATGCTAGCATGGGTTGGACGATTTGACTTGAGGACTGGTGAACCAGATGGCTACACCAGACTCCAATCTGATTTGGCAGAGTTTCTACAGCTGGATGCCCTTCCTAACGCCAACCACTCAGAGAGTGTAGTGGGTGCTTTTACGTGTCACCCGCACGAAAACGGCCACGCTCGAAATGGTGTCTTTTATGTGCCACCCGCACAAGCCAGTCCAGGGGCACTGGCAACGATCTCACTCGAAAATCCTACGGGAGCCAGTCAGGCGGTACTGGCAATGGCCACGCTCAAAATGGTGCATCTCATGTGCGACCCGCACAAGAGCCAGTCCAGGGGCACTGGCAACGATCTTACTTGGCTTGCCGGGTCTTCTCACGCACAGCACATTTCCAAAGGCCTCGGTCAGTAGTCATCGCCTCGGTGAGGCCCAATGTACGAAGGTCTTGCCTCACCACCTCAGCCCAGGTCTACCTGGGCCTACCTTTTCCACGGGTTCCCTCAACTGTTAGGGTGTGGCACTTTTTCACGCAGCTATCCTCATCCATTCTCACCACATGTCCATACCAGCGCAATCGTCTCTCTTGCACACCACAACTGATGCTTCTAATGTTCATATATATATATATATATATATATATATATGCCTATATGCATATATATATATATATATGCATATATATATATATATATATATATATATATATATATATATGCATATATATATGCATATATATATGCATATATATATATATGCATATATATATATGCATATATATATATATGCATATATATATATATGCATATATATATGCATACATATATATATGCATATATATATATAT
The DNA here is from genome assembly GCF_046866305.1 of Octopus bimaculoides. NCBI lineage: Eukaryota > Metazoa > Mollusca > Cephalopoda > Octopoda > Octopodidae > Octopus > Octopus bimaculoides. The sequence goes on along the minus strand of NC_142931.1, from coordinate 95,429,084 downwards.
GCATATATATATATATGCATATATATATATATGCATATATATATATATATGCATATATATATATATGCATATATATATATATATGCATATATATATATATATATATATATATATATATATATATATATATATATATATATATATATAAATGTTATGAAGGGTAATGGAGTCAACCAGACCCTAATGATACAGGTAATACCAAGTAAGTGCTGTATTTTTCTTCTTCTCCGCATCACTCTCATTTCTTTCTGCAAATCTACTCATACAGATATAATAATCTATATCTTCTACTATTGCCGCCTCCGATGAGGAGATACGTTGAATTTTCCCTGAAACAGCTGTAAGACATTCTACATAAATTATAAATTTACTTATGCCATTGGTCTCTTTATCTCATTCTTATATATATATATATACATGCATGTACATATATACATGTATGTATACATATGTATATACTCTTTACTCTCTTTTACTTGTTTCAGTCATTTGACTTCGGCCATGCTGGAGCACCGCCTTTTTAGTCGAGCAAATCGACCCCAGGACTTATTCTTTGGATGCCTAGTACTTACTCTATCGGTTTCTTTTGCCGAACCGCTAAGTTACGGGGACCTAAACACACCACCATCGGTTGTCAAGCGATGTTGGGGGGACAAACACAGACACACAAACATATATACATATATACGACAGGCTTCTTTCAGTTTCCGTGTGCCAAATCCACTCACAAGGCTTTGGTTGGCCCGAGGCTATAGTAGTAGACACTTACTCAGGGTGCCACGCAGTGGGAATGAACCCGGAACCATGTGGTTGGTAAGCAAGCTACTTACCACACAGCCACTCCTGTGCCTATATATATGTATATGTACATATGTATATATATGTATACATATCTATATCATCATCATCATCGTTTAACATCCACTTTCCATGCTAGCATGGGTTGGACGATTTGACTTGAGGACTGGTGAACCAGATGGCTACACCAGACTCCAATCTGATTTGGCAGAGTTTCTACAGCTGGATGCCCTTCCTAACGCCAACCACTCTGAGAGTGTAGTGGGTGCTTTTATGTGCCACCGGCACGAAGGCCAGTCAGATGGTACTGGCAACGGCCACGCTCGAAATGGTGTATTTTACATGCCACCTGCACAGGAGCCAGTCTAGCGGGACTAGCACGATCTCGCTCGAATGTCTTTACATGTGCCACCGGCACAAGTGACGCTGGGCACAGGTGCCATCACGATTTTGCTTTCGCTTGCCCCAACAGGTCTTCACAAGCCGAGTTTCGTGTCCAATGAAGGAGACAACGTTGGCATGGGTGCCAGTCGTTGAATTTGGTTCGATTTCGATTCTGATTCCACTTGCCTCAACAGTTCTTCGCAAGTGGAGTTTTGTGTCCAATGAAGGAAGGTACGCATAAGTGGGCTGGCTACACCCCTGGCGGAGGCCTTGGATTTAGGTCTCACTTGGCTAGCCGGGTCTTCTCACGCACAGCGTATTTCCAAAGGTTTCAGTCAGAAGTCATCGCCTCCGTGAGGCCCAATGTTCGAAGGTCGGGCCTCACCTCATCATCCCAGGTCTTCCTGGGCCTACCTCTTCCACAGGTTCTCTCAACTGCTAGGGAGTGGCACTTTTTCACACAGTTGTCCTCATTCAATCGCAGCACATGACCATTCCAGCACAGTTGTCTGTCTTGCACATCACATCTGATGCTTCTTAAATTCAACTTTTCTCTCAGAACGCTTACACTCTGTTGTGTATGCACGCTGACATTACACATCCAGTGGAGCATACTGGCTTCATTCCTTGCAAGTTTACGCATGTCTTCAACAGTCAAGGCCCATGTTTCACTGCCATGCAGCATGGCTGTTTGTACACATGCGTCATACAGTCTGCCTTTTATTCTGAGTGAGAGGCCCTTTGTCGCCAGCAGAGGTAAGAGCTCTCTGAATTTTGTCCAGGCTATTGTTGTTCTAGCAGCTACACTTTCAGCACACCCTCCCCCATTACTAACTTTGTCACCCAGATAGCGGAAGCTATCAGCTACGTGTAGTTTTTCTCCTTGGAATGAGACAGAAGTTGTTCTCTGCATATTTACAGTGTTTATTGCACCTGAATATCTGCCACATACAAAAACTAACTTCTTAGTTAACCTTCCTTTGATATTGCTGCACCTCTTATGTGTCCATAGCTTGCACTTGGTGCATCTTATAGAGTTTCTGCCTACGCGTTTTCTACAGATCGAGCAGGGCCATCTACCTTAAGGGGTTTGTGTTTTGTCTACCTTCCTACTTATTAGGACTTTGGTTTTAGCTAGGTTGACTCTGAGGCCCTTCGATTCTAGTCCTTGCTTCCACACCTGAAGCTTCTCCTCTAGTTCGATAGTGACTCAGCAATTAGTGCAAGGTCATCAGCATAGAGGAGTTCGCAGGGGCATCCTGTCAACTTTCCAGTGCAGTAATTAGATTTTTAAAATTCTGTTTACTTTGTGTGATTTAAGGGAGATTTGGCTGTTGTTTCTAGCAACTTTTATATCTCTTCCCTTCTACCTGGAACGGCGTTCTTACACACGCGCTCAACAGCGAGAGAAAGTGATACATACAACGTCATAGATTAAACTTTCCTCTCAGTATTCTTTACCTATTTTTCATAACATTGATACACGTAAAAACACACACAACCACACATACGTGATCTGTCACAACAACGTACACATTGCTCCCATTCTCCCCATCTTCCTCTCTCGCTCTCTCAAACGCATACACGTGCAACTAAACACAATCATTCACAGAAATATAACTCATGTTCGTCAATGTGGCATAACTACAGACTTTGGAAGGTCATAACTTTCAGAAAAATGAATATTTTTTAATGAAATTTTCTATGCATATATTATTTATTATGTAGATTCCGAATATACAAAAATTTTTGGTGAAAGTGTTTTGGGAGGGGGGTGAGGGACAATTATCGGAAATTCCACTTAAATTCCTCTTAACTTTCAAGAAAATGAATATTTTTTCGTGAAATTTTCTACAAATATACCTTGATGTATGTACATTTCGAGCATGTAGGAATTTTGAAGGAAACAACTGCAGATTATTTTTGAGAAGTGTTCCCCATTCGGTGGTGTTTCGGAGCAAGTCGTCCATATTTGTTTCATTTTTCTCTGTTATGTGCGTATGTGTATCCGTATATTTCTAATGAAGTAATAGGTAGTGAAGAGAAGCCGTCATAAGAAAACTTTTAACTACCTCTATTCCTTTCTCCCCCTCTCTCGCTCTCTGAAACGCATACACGTGCAATTACACAATCATTCAGTAAAATATAACTCATGTTCGTCAATGTTTTGTAAATATACCCCGATTTTCACTAGGGGTTTAGGGTAAGGGTTTATGGTTAGGATTAGTGTTACGGGTTTAGGGTTTAGGGTTAGTGTTAGGATTAGGTTTAGGATTAGGGTTGGGTAATCATGAGGGTGTTAATCTGAAAAATTACAGATATGTGAAAAGTACCGACCCTGCCATCTATTATAACTTTTGCTGTTCTGTTTAATATAAACATAGATTATGCCTCCAAAGAAGAGAGTGTGCTGGGGAAAGAAAGCAATAGGTTTAAAATGACAGCAACAGACTGCAGCAATTCACCACATTCCAGAAGCTACTTTGAAAATAATGCAAAATGGTGCATCAACCTCTTCTGCCCAATCTGATAGAATTCTAGCAGAACTGTGTAGCAACAGATCGCCAGCAATTGCTTCATTAGAAATTGCTGTCCTAGCTCCTGCGAAAAGGGATTACCCTGCTGTGTATAATCAGGACAGCGCAGAAAGTTGTTTTGCACATATCATATGTATAGCCAATTAGATGGATGAAATTTACGAACGCTTAATAATTTTACGCAAAACAGCCTTCAGACTTTCCCTATTAATTTCATCATGTTTTGAATTATGAACATATTTACATCATAAGGGTTTTTTCGTTGTAAGGCTTTCTTTTTTAGTTGATTTTCACCTAGCAAGACTTATCGTAGATGGCGTAATAAGTCACACCCGGACAAGGTCGGGTTATATTGCTAGTATATATATATAAATCCAAGAAAACGAAAAACAAACACAAAAAAACACAATGCGAGGAGGTGGTACATGTATTAGCAGACGCTCAGGGAAGGAAAGAAAGGTGCTTTTACATTTTGAGCAAAGCTTTTCTTCAGAAACAGGAGACAGAGGGAAGTCCAAGAGGAAAGGAAAACGGGGGGGGGGGGATCACCAACGATTCACATGTAGTTGGCAGCAGTGAAATGACTGAAACGAGAAAAAGAATAAAAGATGTATATATTTATATAAATGTGTATACATTTATATATTTATATATATATATAGGCGCAGGAGTGGCTGTGTGGTAAGTAGCTTGCTTACCAACCACATGGTTCCGGGTTCATTCCCACTGCGTGGTACCTTGGGCAAGTGTCTTCTACTATAGCCTCGGGCAGACCAAAGCCTTGTGAGTGGATTTGGTAGACGGAAACTGAAAGAAGCCTGTCGTATATATATATGCATGTGTGTGTATATGTTTGTGTGTCTGTGTTTGTCCCCACAACATCGCTTGACAACCGATGCTGGTGTGTTTACGTCCCCGTAACTTAGTGATAGAATAAGTACTAGGCTTGCAAAGAATGGGTCCTGCGGTCGATTTGCTCGACTAAAAAAGGCGGTGCTCCAGCATGGCCGCAGTCAAATGACTGAAACAAGTAAAATAGTAAAATAGTATATATATATATATATATATATATATATATATATAAGCAATGCCAATTCTCTAAATGAAGTATTAACAGTAACTGCACGATAAAGTGTAGTATATTGCCACTTAAGTGTGGCTGACCCCTAGGGGTGGATGTCACTGTTGCTTTTAGCCCCAGGAGGACATCTCCTCCAGCTGGCTTATCGACACACGACTGTGTCCTGTTTGCCAAGGGAAGTTATCCCTCTCACCTCGATCTGCAGCACGAACGTATCCGGATTTCAGGGTTATTTCCCTTCGTCGGCGTCCGACAGCTGCTGACCTTGGTGAGAGAGACAAAAACCTGGCAATCTTATATCTTCTTTTCCAGTGAAATTCTTCACTGATATCGAAAAGGTGAAAACAAGCAATGCCAATTCTCTAAATGAAGTATTAACAGTAACTGCACGATAAAGTGTAGTATATTGCCACTTAAGTGTGGCTGACCCCTAGGGGTGGATGTCACTGTTGCTTTTAGCCATATATATATATATATATATATATAGGGAGAATTCACGAAAAAGCAACAAAGACAGGTGGTGTAAACAACAAATGGATGTATTAGTATAATGCTCGGGAATAGAGAAAGTCTTTAACGTTTCGAGCCTACGCTCTTCAACAGAAAGGAACACTTGCCCCAGCAGGTCTTTGCAAGCAGAGTTTAGTATCCAATGAAGGAGAAGTTGGCATAGGTACCAGTCGTGGAATTTTGTTCGATTTCAATTTCACTTGCCTCAACAGGTCTTCGCAAGCGGAGTTTATTGTCGAATGAAGGAAAGGTACGCATAAGTGGACTGGTTATACCCCTGGCAGGGGCCTTGGATTATGGTCTCACTTGGCTTGCCAGGTCTTCTCACGCACAGCATTATTTCCAAAGGTCTCGGTCACACATATATATATGTGTATATATATATATCATTTTTCGTCCACTTTCCATGCTGGCATGGGTTGGACAGTTTGACTGAGGACTGGTGAGCCAGCGGCTGCACCAGTCTCAACCTGATCTGGCTTAGTTTCTACAGCTGGATGCCCTTTCTAATGCCAACCACTCTGAGAGTGTAGTGGGTGCCTTTGATGTGCCACCAGCACGAGGGCCAGTCAGGCAGTTCTGGCAACGACCATGCTCAAAAAGTATTTTTACATTCTACGTGCACGGGAGCCAGTCCGGCATCCCTGGCAACGACCATGCTTGAATGTTGTTTTTCATGTGCCACCAGCACATGTGTTGGTAAAGCGACGCTGGCAACGATCATGCTTCAATGCTGCTTTTCACGTGTCACCAGCATGGGAGCCAATCCGTGGCCCTGGAAACAATCACGTTCGCATGAGCTTTTAACATTCCACGAGTGCCAATCAGGCGGTACTGTCATCGGCTACGGCAACGATTGTGATTTGTTTACACTTGCCTCAATAGGTCTTCACAAGCAAAGTTCATTGTACAATGAATGAGGGGTATTCATAAATGAGCTGGTTACATCCACTGGCATAGGCCATACGCTATGATCTCACTTGGCTTGTCGAGTATCCTCAAGCACAGCATATGTCCAAAGGTCCCAGTCACTAGTCATTGCCTCGGTAAGGCCCAATGTTTGAAGGTTGTGCTTTACCACCTCATCCCAGGTTCCCTCAACTGCTAGGGTGTGACACTTTTTCACACAGTTGTCCTCATTGAATCGCAAAACATGACCATACCAGCACAGTCGTCTGTCTTGCACACCACATCTGATGCTTCTTAAATTCAACTTTTCTCTCAGAACGCTTACACTCTGTTGTGTCTGCACACTGACATTACACATCCAGTGGAGCATACTGGCTTCATTCCTTGCAAGTTTACGCATGTCATCAGGAGTCATGGCCCATGTTTCACTGCCTTGTAGCATGGCTGTTTGCACACCTGTGTCATACAGTCTACTTTTTACTCTGAGCAAGAGGCTCTTTGTCGCCAGCAGAGGTAGGAGCTCTCTGAACTTTGTCCAGGCTATTGTTATTCTAGCAACTACACTTTCAGAGCATCCACCCCTGCTACTGACTTGGTCCCCAAGGTAATAGAAGCTATCACCTACTTTCAGTTTTTCTCCCTGGAATGTGACAGAAGCTGTTCTCTGCACATTTTCAGTGTTTATAGCACCTAAGCATTTGCCACATACAAAAACTATCTTTTCAGTTAGCCTCCCTTTGATATTGCTGCACCACTTAGATGTCCATAGCTTACACTGGGTACATCTTATGGAGTTTCTACCTATGCCTTTTCTACAGATTGAGCAGGGCCATCTACCTGAAGGGATTTGTGGTTTGTCTGCCTTCCTGCTTATTAAGACTTTGATTTTAGCTAGGTTGACTCTAAGGCCCTTCGATTCTAATCCTTGCTTCCACACCTGAAACTTTTCCTCCAGTTCTGATAGTAACTCAGCAATTAGTGCAAGGTCATCAGCATAGAGGAACTCCCAGGGGCATCCTGTCTTGAATTCCTCTGTTATCGTCTGCAGGACTATGATAAATAAGAGGGGGCTAAGGTCTGATCCTTGGTGGACCCCTACTCCTACTCGGAATTCTTCACTGTACTCGTTGCCAACCCTCACCTTACTGACAGCATCCCTGTACATGGCTTGCACAGCTGTCACTAACCATTCATTTATCTCTAGTTTCCTCATTGACCACCAGATAAGAGATCGGGGATCCCTGTGAAAGGTTTTCTCCATATCAACGAAAGCCAGATACAGAGGTTTATCTTTAGTCCCCACGGCACAGAACATTGGCAAATTGCTTCTTATCTACTTCCCGTCTGGCTAAATAAAACCTATCTTCTAGCTTCCCTTCTGGCAGTCTGGTACAATTCCCTGGAACCACTGTTCTTCCAGTCCTTCCAAGCCTGTTTCTTTTCTCTAATAGCCCTGTCAACAATGTTGTTCCAACACCACATTACCTTGGGTAGAGAGGGGACTTTGCACCATCAACAGATCTGGTCAGTGGCCCTCAGCAGGTTGTCCCGTAGAAACCTCCAGTTGCCTTCCACATCATGTGATGCTACATCCCCTTCTATTTCTTCAAAGGCTTCGAGTAATCTCTGTCCACTTGCAGGTTCTCTAAGCTTCCAGACCTTTTTCCTCCATGCTGGTTGTCTTCTGGGCATCCATTTAGCCCTGACCCTGAAGTCGCTAACTACTAGTTTATGTTGTGGGGTAGATTCTTTACCTGGAAAGGTTTTGGCATATATATATCTATATATATATCTATATATATATATATATGTATATATATATATGTATATATATATGTATATATATATGTATATATATATGTATATATATATGTATATATATATGTATATATATATATATGTATATATGTATATATATATATATATATATATATATGTATATATATATGTATATATATATGTATATATATATGTATATATATATGTATATATATATGTATATATATATATGTATATATATATATGTATATATATATATGTATATATATATATGTATATATATATATATGTATATATATATATATGTATATATATATATATATATATATGTATATATATATATATGTATATATATATATATATATGTATATATATATATATGTATATATATATATATATATGTATATATATATATATATATATGTATATATATATATATGTATATATATATATATGTATATATATATATATGTATATATATATATATGTATATATATATATATGTATATATATATATATATATGTATATATATATATATGTATATATATATATATATATATGTATATATATATATATATATATATGTATATATATATATATATATATGTATATATATATATATATATATATGTATATATATATATATATGTATATATATATATATATATATATATATATATATATATATATATATATATGTATATATATATATATATGTATATATATATATATATATGTATATGTATATATATATATATATGTATATGTATATATATATATGTATAAACCACAATAAATGTCCGCAAGGCACGATTAGCGAAGACGAAGACCAAATAAACCAGTAAAAATAATGGTCTTCGTCTTCGCTAATCGTGCCTTGCGGACATTTATTGTGG